>NC_057802.1:321540175-321644920 GCF_018294505.1 Triticum aestivum | reverse complement strand
ATTTTGTCCTTGCGGCAGATCTCCTCCAATCCATCTTAAAAAAAACCATGTTAGAGAATATCATTCAAGCCCCTCTAGTTTCTCAGTCCAATCCTGATTTCCTATGATACAATATGCTGATGATACAATTATAATTTTGTCGGCCATTCACAACCAAGTGGAACAGGTCAATGATCTTCTGAGGCATTATGTAGCACAACTGGGCTAAAAATAAATTACCACAAATATATTCTGATTCCAATCAATGTTCTGAAGATGATTTGACTTAGCTACATCAAACAGTTAGATGCAAAAAAAGGAAAGTTTCCTTTCATTGTTTACCTCTTAGTGCCAATAAGCTTAAAATAGAAGATTTCACACCTATATGTCAACAAATTGAAAGGAGACTCTCTCGTTGTTCCACAATGCTCACCTTTGATGGAAGATTGCTTTTCATTAAGTCTGTCTTTGTGCCCTTCCTATCGTCTTCATGAGTACATTGGCACTGCCCATTTCTATTGCCAATCAAATAAACAAGTACCCGAGGAATGTTTTTGGAGAAAATTTGGGCAACAAATTGCTGGACCTACAAAGTCCGTAGAGCTAAGGATCAAGTGGGTAAATGTAGCCCTACACAACAGAGCTCTTTCATGGAAAACATCCAAAAATTCTCAACAAAGAAACATTGCCCTGGGTTTCTTTAGTCTGGGAATCTTACTGTCCAGAGACTTTGGAGGTATCAAAATGGAAGTCCCTAGTTGTTGGAAGAGCCATTTGAAGCTTTTACATGACTACAAGAGTAACTCAATTTTGAAATTGGAAATGGATAGCGAGCACTTTTCTCGCATGACAGTTGGCTTGAGCAGCCTCTGGTATATAAATTCCTAGAACTTCACTCTTACGCTAAAAATGAGCTTCAATATGTGGCCTCCTGGATTAATGCTGAAGATCCAGCTCAATTCTTCCAAACTCCCTTGCCAACAGAAACTTTTAATCAGTTTACACAACTCCAGAGACTAATTCTATACCCTTGTAAGACCCAAGTGCAAGACAAGTTGACTTGCAAGGGGCAAAGACAAAAATACTCTTCCATCACAATGTGCAAGCATCTTAGTCCACATATACAAGTGCACAAGATCTTCAAATGTATTTGGAAAAGTGCTTATAGATTAAGACATACAAATCTTCTTCTGGCTGCTTCTACATGATAGAGTAAACACGAGGAATCTCTTGAGTAGGTAACCTTTTCACCTGGATTATTATGGTTCTTTTTTTTGCAATGAAATCATTGAAGAAACTTCTAGACATCTATTCTAGGATTGTTGATTTTCCCAAGACTGCTAGAACAACATTTTTCGTTCAAAAAAATTCGGGTTTCATGTTATGATGATATACTGCTAACACATCAACTTCATCCAAAAGGTATTGTTATCGAGTTAATAGTTTAAGGATGCTGGAATATTTTGGGGCAAAGAAATGGGATGATTTTCAAAAAATAAGTTCCAAGTTTGCGGAGGAATATGTTAGGAAAAGGGGTTCGAAGAAAATATATTGTCCGTGTATTCTTTGCGTTAATGATGTTATGTACACAATTGAATCAGGAGAGTTGCATAAGCACTTGTTGGCCAGTGGATTCATGCCCGGTTATATGACATGGACAAGTCTTGGTGAGGATGGGATGTCATGTGAAGGAGTGGAACATGACGAGGAACAAGAATGGATGATGGATGGATATGCCGAACAATCTAATGGTGATGAAGATGACGGGTCCGGTGAAGAGTCCAACGAAAGTGACGAGGCCAAAGCGGAGGAGGCAACCATCTGGAGCAAATTGGCGGGAATGTGATACGTCCCAAACATATCTACTTTTCCAAACACTTTTGCTCTTCTTCTGGACTCTAATTTTTCATGATTTGAATGGAACTAACCCGGACTAACGTTGTTCACAACAGAATTACCATGGTGTTGTTTTTGTGCAGAAATAAAAGTTCTTGGATTGAGCTGAAAATTTATGGAGAATGTTTTCAGAATATATAAAAATATTGGCAAAGAGAACTACTAGAGGGGGCCACCCAAGAGCCACAAGCTCAGGGGGCGCCCACCCCCTAGGGCGCCCACAGGCTTGTGGGCCCCTAGAGCCCCCGTGTGCCCTAATTCCAACTCCATAAATACCTATAGCCGGAGAAAAAATCAAAGAGAAAGAATCATCAAGTTTTATGATACGAAGCCGCCGTCACCTCCTGTTCTTCATCGGGAGGGCTGATCTGGAGTCCGTTTGGAGCTCCGGAGAGGGGAATTCGATGCCGTCGTCATCATCAACCATTCTCCATCAACAATTCCATGATGCCCACCGTCGGTAGTGATTAATTCCTTCGTAGGCTTGCTGGACGGTGATGGGTTGGATGAGATTTGTCATGTAGCCGAGTCAATTTGTTAGGGCTAGATCCCTAGTATCCACTATGTTCTCAGATTGATGTTGCTATGACTTTGTTATGCTTAATGTATGTCACCAGGGCCCGAGTGCCATGATTTTAGATTTGAACCCTTTTATGTTTTCATGAATATATTTGAGTTCTTGATCCTATCTAGCAACTTGTATGCACCTATTACGTGTTATGATCCGCATACCCAAGGTGTCAATAATTGGTATTCTTTCCGGTGATTACCGTAGTTTGAGGAGTTCATATATTCACTATGTGCTAATGCTTTGTTTGGGTTCTCTATTAAAAGGATGCCTTAATATCCCTTAGATTTCCATGGACCCCACCGCCATGGGATGGTAGGACAAACAATGTCATACAAGTTCTTATTATAAGCACGTATGACTATATACGGAATTGATGCGGCTTGAACTACGTTGGTATTTCCCCAAAGAGGAAGGGATGATGCAGCACAGCTATGGTAGGTATTTCCCTCAGTGACGAGACCAAGATTATCGAACCAGAAGGAGAACCACGCAACACTACGTAAACGGTACCTGCACACAAAGAACAAATACTTGCAACCCGACGTAAAAGAGGGGTTGTCAATCCCTCCCGGGTAAAAACATAGATAAAATTGTAGTAGATTGGATAAATAGATCTTGCGGGAATGCGAGATAAAATAAATAACAATAAGTTGCAGCAAGGTATTTTTGGGTTTTTGGATTAATAGATCTGAAAATAAAAGCGAATAAAAATAGATCTCGAAGGCAAATATGATAAAGAAGAGACCCGAGGGCAGTAGATCTCACTAGTGGCTTCTCTCGGGAGAAATAGCATACGGCGGGTAAACAAATTACTGTTGGGCAATTGATAGAACTTCAAATAATCATGATGATATCCATGCAATGATCATTATATAGGCATCACGTCCAAGATTAGTAGACGGACTCCTGCCTGCATCTACTACTATTACTCCACACATCGACCACTATCCAGCATGCATCTAGTGTATTAAGTTCATGGAGAAACGGAATAATGCAATAAGAACAATGACATGATGTAGACAAGTTTTATTCATGTTGGAATAGACCCCATCTTGTTATCCTTTATAGCAATGATACATATGTGTCATTTCCCCTTCTGTCACTGGGATTGAGCACCGTAAGATCGAACCCATCACAAAACACCTCTTCTCATGGCAAGAGAAACCGATCTAGTCGGCCTAACTAAACCAAAGATTCGAAGAAGAAATACGAGGCTATAATCAATCATGCATATAAGAGATCAAAGAAACTCAAATAACTTTCATGGATAAAAACATAGATCTGATCATAAACTCAAAGTTCATCGGATCCCAACAAACACACCACAAAAAGAGTTATATCAAATAGATCTCCAAGAGACCATTGTATTGAGAATCAAAATAGAGAGAGGAAGCCATCTAGCTATTAACTACGGACCCGTAGGTCTACAATGAACTACTCACGCATCATCGGAGAGGCACCAATGAGGATGATGAACCCCTCCGTGATGGTGCCTAGATTGGATCTGCGGTTTCTGGAACTTGCGGTGGATGGAATTGTGTTTCGTCGACTCCCCAAGGGTTTTTGGAATATTGGGGTATTTATAGAGGAAAGAGGCGGTGCAGGAGGCCATCGAGGTGGGCACAACCCACCAGGGCGCACCTAGGTGGGTTGTGCTCCCCTCGGAGCTCCCCTCTGGTACTTCTTTGGCCCATCCTGTGTCTTTGGGCCCAAAAAAAATCTCCAAAAAGTTTCGCTGCGTTTGGACTCCGTTTGGTATTGATTTTCTGCGAAGTAAAAAACAACAACTAACATTGGGCACTATGTCAATAGGTTAGTCCCAAAAAATGATACAAATTTGCTATAAAATGATTGTAAAATATCCAAGAATGATAATATAAGAGCATGGAACAATAAAAAAATTATAGATACGTTGGAGACATATCAGCAACCCCTAGCTTAATTCCTGCTCGTCCTCGAGTAGGTAAATGATAAAAACAGAATTTTTGATGTGGAATGCTGCCTAACATGTTCATCACATATTCTTTTCTTTGTAGCATGGACATTGGACTTTTATATGATTCAAAGGAATAGTCTAGTTTTGGCATGAAGATTTCAATACTCAAGCATATCAACAAGCAACCATGTCTTTCAAAATATCAACACTAAAGCAAGTTATCCCTAGCCCATTATGCTAAATCATTGATCCATTCATGAAACACAGTCGCATATTAGCTACACCCAATGCTCAAGTACGATCAAAGTGCCCCTTAGTTTGTGCTTTATAAGAGAAGATGGAGACTCAAGTAAAAATAAAAATTCCATAAAGTAAATAGAAAGGCCATTCACAGAGGGAAGTAGGGATTTGTAGAGGTGCCAGAGCTCAAAGCGAAAAAGATAGAGATAAAACCATTTTAGGTGGCATGCTTTTCCCGTCAACGAAAATGATCGAGTAGTTCCCAATACTTTCCATGCTAAATATATCATAGGCGGTTCCCAAACAACAAATAAAGTTTATTCCTTTTTCCACCATACTTTCACATTCCACGGCTAACCGAATCCACGGGTGCCGTCCATACCAACACTTTCCAAGGAATTTATTATTTGACAACATAAAGTAAATTCATTTTTCATTTCGGGACTGGGCATCCCTAATACCTTTGTCGTACTCTCGTGCAATGACAAGAATAAACACTCTTCTTGAGAATAACACATCTAGCATGTAAAAATACCAGCCGCCCCCTACCGTTTCATGAGCGGTACGAGCACACAAAAGAGAAATTTATTTTGAAAATTAGAGGTGGCACATACAAATTTGCTTAGAACGGCAAAATAATACCGCATATAGGTAGGTATAGTGGACTCATATGGCAAAACTGGTTTAAGGATTTTGGATGCACAAGTAGTGATCATACTTAGTGCAAATGAAGGCTAGCAAAAGATTGAGAAGCATCCAACCAAGAAACGAGAAATCTCATAAGCGAGCATTAAGCATAACTAACACTGAATAATGCACCATAAGTAGGATGTAATTTAATTGCATAACTATTGACTTTCGTGCTTGCATAGGGAATCACAAACCTTAACACCAATATTCTTAATGAAGCATAATTACTCATCAACATGACTCACATATTATATCATCATATCGCAAAACTATTACAAGGAATCACGTTTATTTTGTCCAATGATATTCATGAAAGTTTTTATTATATCCCTCTTGAATATCTATAAGTTTGGGACTAGTTTCATATGTTGCTTTTGATAGCTCAAACAAATCTAAGTGAAGAACATGAGCATAAAAAATTTCTTCTCTCAAAATAATTTAAGTGAAGCAAGAGAGAATTTCTTGAAAATTTAACTAACTCTCAAATAAATCTAAGTGAAGCATGAGAGCATTTCTTCAAAAATACTAAAGCACACCGTGCTCAAAAAGATATAAGTGAAGCACTAGAGCAATTCCATAGCTCGAAAAGATTTAAGTGAAGCATAGAGAGCAATTCTAACAAATCATAGCACAATTTTGGCTCTCCCAAATAGGTGTGTCCGGGAAGGATAGATGACACAAAATAAAAAGAAAAAGAAACAAAGACTCGTATCATACAAGACGCTCCAAGCAAAACTCATGATATGTGACGAATAAAAATATAGCTCCAAGTAAAATACCAATGGTCGTTAGAAGAAAGGGGGGATGCCACTCGGGCGTCCCCAAGCTTAGTTGCTTGCTTCTCTTTTAGATAATAGCTTGGGATTCCATGGGCATCCCCAAGCTTAGGCTCTTCTTACTCATTATTCCTTCATCCATCATGATCTCACCCCAAAACTTGAAAACTTCAATCACACAAAACTCAACAACACCTTCGTGAGATCCGTTAGTATAACGAAGCAAATCACTACTCTAAGTACTCACTACAAAAAAAAGACACTTCCGTGATGATACGTGTTTGTCACAGTAGGTCACGTTTTCTGTCATGCATGTACATCCATGACAAATTTATATCAAGATAGTCATACCTGTGCTGTCGTAGAAGTGTTCCATGACATTACCAAAATTATCATCACGGAAGTGTCCACTTCCATGACGATAAATCGCGTGTCACAGAAGTGCTTTCGTCAAGGGTGACCGACACGTGGCATCCACCGTAACGGAACACCGTTAAGCTATCGGGTCCGGTTTTGGATCCGATAACCCGTTAACAGCCCGGACCAATGGGGATTTTCCACGTGTAAAATCATCATTGGCCGTAGGAAACACGTGTTGCCTCACCGTTGGGACAGATGTCATCCACTCATTGGACAGGAGGCGCCTATGATAGGTCGACACGTGGCACGGCCCAACAGTGGCCCATTCAGGTGAAAAAGGCCGGCCCAGTAAAAAATAGCAGGTCGGCCCATATAAGGCCTACTTGTGTCAGGTCCATTTAAGCCCACGGCCCATACGAGATGTGCCAATTCGGCCCATTAAAGATTTGACACCATTGCAGCCCATCGCCAGTTCGAGCCCGTTAACAGCCCGCTATATATTTGGGCTCAATATCGGCCCGATGAGATTTCGGCCTGTTAACGGCCCATTCAGTGGATGGGCCAATTTTCACGATGTACATCTTTCGGCCTTTTAGCGACCCATTTAAATATTGGGCTAATTTCCGGCCCGGTGTGTCTTTCAGCCTGTTGATGGCCCATAAAGCAGTTGGGCCATTTGTAGTCGGACCTGAGTTTCGGGCTTTTAGCGACCCATTTAAGTGTTGGGCCAATTTCCGGCCCGGTGTGTCTTTCAGCCTGGTGGCGGCCCATATATCTGTTGGGCCATTTGTAGTCGGACCTGAGTTTTGGCCTTTTAGCGACCCATTTAAGTGTTGGGCCAATTCCCGGCCCTGTGTGCCTTTCAGCCTGTTAACGGACCATAAATGAGTTGGGCCATTTGTAGTCGGACCTGAGTTTTGGCCTTTTAACGGCCCATGCCCTTCATGGTCCAATACTAGCCCGGTTTCTCTTTCGGCCTGCTAAAGGCCCACAACACAGTTGGGCCATTTACAATACGACCTGACTTTCGGCCTCTTAGCGGCCCATGCTCTACATGGTCCAGTAAAAGCCCGCTGTCCCTTTTGGCCTGCTAAAGGCCCACAGTATAGTTGGGCCATATGTAGCCCGAACTTAGTAACGGCCTGTTAACGGCCTATGAATTCAATTGGGCCCACCTGTTGCCTGCTTCGATGTTAGCCTATTAACGACCCGGGAGTTAAGAGGGCCAACCATTAACTTTCGGCCTAGTAACGGCCCATTAACTTAATGGGCCCACTAAAGTTCGTACATGTCTTTAGGCCAAATTAGATAATTTGAGCCCATTACGACGAGCAATTATGCACAGGACCAAAACCGATCAAGCAAAGGTACGTCATACAGGGAAAAACGTTGCACATCCAGCATATATTACAGGAAATTACATCCACTGGGCAATCAAAGATTGATGCCAGTGCAAATAAATGAACAGATAACAATCTACAACGTCACAATCTGCAACCTCAGCACGGATGACGCCCATAAGCATGTGGGCAAGTTCTTGCTGCTTTGCTACACTCTCTTTGAAAACATTGATCAATTGTTGTATCGCACGACTCTGCACCTCTGATTCCTCCACCATTTCCATCATTCCTTCAGCCATTAATTGGTTCACAAACATACATTTTTTTCGTTGCATTCGAGACAGAGGATACTGAACAGATTCAGATGGCGATTTTCGCAGGCTTGTATTATTGATAGTGGAGAGTGTCTCGACCACTGCATCATAACATAAATTAGGAGGGGAACCAAACAGATTAATCATGAGTTATTGTCATATTACCTGGCCTAGATTTATTGGAAAGAAACAATGGGGTTGCCTTGCTGTTTTCAGAGTTTGTCTTCTTATCTTCAGCAGCCTGCACCAAATTAAGACACTAGCATTGCTATCATTGGCCAAGTCAGATAATAGGAAAGCAACATTGGCACAACGAACATTTGGGCAACTAGCCAACACCAAATTAACACAATATGGCACAACTATCATCAGCCAGGTAAGGTAATACGAAAGCAACATTGACACAATGAATGAATGGGCAACTAGAGCAGCACTACAATTCAGTAATGTGCATGATATGAGATAGTACACTCATGCAGCTCAGTATGCAAAACTACTAGGCAGTTTTCTTAACAAAAATCAACATTGGCGCCTTTAACATTTTGCTACAGCAAATTTTAGATCAGACAAAGGTTGGATTCACGCCGATTAACAAAATACATGCTGATGTAAAAATATAGTGATATACAACACGTACTTACATCAGCATTGGAGCACAGAGAATTCCCGCAAGATATTTTCCTCGAATACAATGCCAATGAAGGAAATCTTCTATCATTTAACCTTATTTTCTAAAAGAGAGATGGGTAAGAAACATGTAGAAAATATGATCAAAATGCTATAAAATTTCATGATGCGAGGATACGCACATGCTTCTTAGAATGGAGTTGACATTCTTTTGCTGGACTGGAGCGGACTAGTTCTTTGGCCACTGGAATCTGCTTATTATCAGTGGGAGTTGGGTTTCTCTGTGCTGGAGCAGTATCTATGAAAAACGGAGTTGGTTTATTATCCCCTGGTGTTTGGATCTTTTGCAAATACCTGGTTTGTAACCCTTCAGCTTCTAACATAGCCGTCTTCCCCTTGCATGCCTTATATAGAAAAAATGGTGCTTCAATTATAAAACATGCTACAGCAGAGATGGAATAGGTACTGAAGAATAGAAAGGCATGACATATTGACATGTATTCCCTCCATCCAGAAATAAATGGATGGGTCTAGGCGTATTTCAGTTCTACATACATCCAGTTTTATCCATTTCTGCGACATGTAATCCGGACGGAGGGAGTATGATGTAAGAGCTAGGGATACGACAGGACAACACAGTAAAAAAACACTGAAAACCCACTTCAGAACCAAAGTAACCAAACCCACTGATATGAGATAGCACACTCATGCAGCTCAGGATGCAAAACTACCAGGCAGTTTTCCTTACAAAAATCAACATTGTGGCCTTTAATCATACATTTTGCTACAACTAAATTTAGATCAGATAAATGTTGGATTCACGCCGATTAACAAAATACATGCTGATGTAAAAATATAGTGATATACAACAGGTACTTACATCTGCATTGGAGTACGGAGAATTCCAGTGCAGAAATTCTTCTATCTGTTAAGCTTATTTTCTAAAAGAGAGATGGGTAAGAAACATGTAGAAAATATGATCAGCATGCTATAAAATTTCATGATGCAAGGATACGCACACGCTTCTTAGAATGGAGTTGACATATTTTTGCTGGACTGGAGCAGACTAGTTCTTCGGCCACTGGAATCTGCTTATTATCAGTAGGAGTTGGGTTTCTCTGTGCTGGAGCAGTATCTATAAAAACTGGAGTTGGTTTATTATCTCCTGGCGTTTGGATCTTTTGCAAAGACCTGGTTTGCAACCCTTCAGATTCTAACATAGTCATCTTCCCCTTGCATGACTTGTATAGAAGAATGGTGCTTCAATTATAAAACATGCTACAACAGAGAGATGGAATATGTACTGAAGAATAGAAAGGCATGACATATTGACATGTATTCTCTCCATCCGGAAAAAAGGATGGGTCTAGGCGTATTTCAGTTCTGGATACATCCTTTTTTATCCATTTCGGCAACATGTAATCCGGACGGAGGGAGTATGGTGTAAGAGCTAGGGATACGACAGGAAAACATAGTAAAAAAGCACTAGTTGAATGTAAAACTGTATGCTAGCGGAATACGTACAGAAAAAACTAAGGCAACATACACGTGTATGATTGGGAAACTAAGATGGCATTGCAACAGAGCACTAGAATAACACTTCAATGTAAAAAAACATGGTATGGTAGATAGATGAAGTACATACTGATGAATAACAATGCATAAGATATTCAGAAGCATGATGTCCAAATTAAGCAGATGGCATTGCGATAGAGCAAGGACCTTGTGGGGTGAAGAGGATTCAACATCTTTCTGCAAGTCTTCTGAAGAACTGCCTTTACATGTTCCATCATATTGGGTATCACTGACATCAAGTTTATTGGCCTTTACATTGCTCCATGAGGTTCTTGTGGATATATCAGTGTGTGCAATTATATCTGACATGCATGGAAGACAACTAGTAGTTAGATTTATGTAATGAGTGCCTGTAGGAGACGACATAAATAGTAGGACTGGGGTTAACTAGCAGCAACAGGTCTCAAAAACTAAAGGGATAACAGAGAGGAAAGCTACATAATATATATCGTTTGTACTCGAGATTAACTAGATGGCACACAAAAGTATTAAAGAACAACATAGGTAATACTAGAAGTGGTATAATACTATAATCACCAGCCTGTGGGATAGCATTGGCTGATGGATGATAACTATGGAACAACATTACCTAAAGAACAAGTATCTTAGCTAAACTATGGAACAACGTTAACTCCTGAACAAGACCCGTGAGAGATCAGCATGAATATACAGTGAAATGTGATAATCTATTTTCCATGCTTAGATGAATAACAAAGCCATAAATGTTGCACATAAGTAAGATGAGGGTACAACCTATCTGGCCGCCATCCATAGGAGTGAGCATCATGTGCTGACTTGTCGATGGACCTGCAGTTGTTGTGGCTGTCCATGTCGGGCACGCGCATTCGATGCAGGGAACTGTTGAGTGGGGACTATAGCTCCCTTCTGGTGTATGCTTCCCTTGTTGGAGCAGTTGCGGTGAGTCGGAAGACGGTGTGGCTGAAGATGCAGATAACACATAATGTTAAGAACGACACATCTCTTTGATCTGAAGAAATACACTAAGAGATCAACAGCAAGGTACGAGAGTGGTCACACGTCTATTGACTGAGACTAAATTGGGGTCACACGATTTTATTTTATTTTGGTACTGTCCGATCTATGCCAGATGGCTTGATGGCCGTCTTGTGCCTCCCGGCTGACACTGTTAGGAATCTTCCCCGAAGAGCCAGCGACCAACGGCAGAGCAGCTTGCCTCCGCCGTCCGTGGCCCCGGCCAAAACCCCGCTCCCCGCCTCACCGCACTGCCGTGGTTGCGCCGCCCCCGGGCCAATCCATAAAGACTCCCCGTCATCCAGATCCGGCGGCGGCAGTACCTTGAACCCACACAACTCTAAGATAGCCATCTAAGCGCTGCTTCCGCGGCGAACTTGCGGCCCCGCACCCTTACGTTAGACACCAGCCAACCGGCAGCCTAGGAGCTCCGCCGCCTCGAGGGGTGCTGCTTCCCATTGGGAATCGATTGGCCCAGAATAAAGATTCAGACAACTGACTCCTAAATAAAGTGATTTGAGATGAGGGTGCGACCTATCTGGCAGCATGGTGAAGTAGGCAGGTCCAGCTGCCGAGTCGGTGAGGCCGGCGCGATTGCGGTGGCCACCGGCGGCAGGGAAACAGCGATGTCGCGACGGTCGGCGGCTACGGGGAAGCAGCGCCGGGACTCTGGACGGATCCGAAGTTGGAGCCGCTCCGGCGCCGTGAACAACAGCGGGGGTGAATCGGCTCCGGTACGGTTCACGCGGCCGTCGTCGAGGCAGCTCCAGCATCACGGAGTAAGAGGCACACGACCCAATGCACGATGGCAAATGGACAGCGTCTCGGGCGTTAGGGAGGAGGGCGGCTGTGAAATTGGTGCGGTGGGGGGCGCCATGGAGGAGTGGCTGAGGTTTCGCGACTCGGGAGAAGGGAGCTTCCGGGGAGAAGGTGATTTGGTGCCCACGAGGTATGAATGATGGGGAGATTGGGAGGGGAGTGGCACCATGTTTTACGGACGTATTTGTCTGAAATGTGAGGGGGAGTTATAGTTCTACCCCTGCCTTTAGGCTTCTCGGCTTGGGTCTGTGTACTGAGGGTCGGGGATAGTCGAGTAACTTTGCTTCTCCCCAAGGGCGGGAGCGATTTCGGGCGAGGAGGGCGTGTTTTGAAATATAGTGGGCGTGAGTGATTTTGGTCGAGGAGAGCGTGTTTTGAAATAGTGGGCGCGAGCTATTTCGGGCGAGGAGAGCGTGTTTTGCCGACCATGGTTTATGAATTATTCGGCACATGTCATTTCGGCAGAGGAGAAGGCGCGCTTGGATGAAGTTACGAACCTACCCTCGATGCACAACGGGCCAATTAATGCGTCTCCCACATAGGACGGTAATTTCGCGTCTCCCATTTATTTGCTCGGGCGAATTCCACCGAGCAGAGGATGTTTAACGGTTCGTTCAAAATTTGGGAGAACGAGCATCCACGTCTACTTTACCAAGTCGATTCTAATCAAGCTAAAAAAAGAAATTCAATTCGAATCAAATTTAGAAATATTAGCTTGCCACTTCTTTTTTAGATGGAGAGATGATGCTCGGGAGTAATGTGTTTTTACATTCTCGTTGGTAGCAATTTACTATATGACAAATAGTGGACCCACTCAAAAATGGGAATCAAACCCAAAATGAAATATCTCGATTCAATGAAATAGCTCGTTCACCAGGTCAAAATAGTGAACTAAATCCAAAATTGAACACCTCAATCGAATAGCATGTTGTACAGTTTATAGTACTGCATGAACATGTTGAAAGTCAAATTAATGAACTTGTTTGATATACGCATATATCTGTACATGTGTGGATTGCAGACAACATGTTCTCCAATTTAAATATTTGAATACAAGTTTATATCGAAACATGGTTTATATCAGTCTTTAATGCATAAAACGTGACCTCCCCTCTCCCAGAATCCTGCTCTCTCTCTCTCTCTCTCTCTCTCTCTCTCTCTCTCTCTCTCTCTCTCTCTCGCCGACAATCTTCAATTCTGTCGCACGCATCCAACACACAAACCTTGTTGGTCCTCTCTCTTTCTCTCCATCTCTCTCTCTTTGTGTGTGTGCGTGGGTGGGGGGGGTCTTTCTAGTTCGCATGCATATATACTCCATCTATAGGTCTCTCTCGCACACTATGTATGATTCTCTAGTCCAAGCTAGATATCTTGGGTGCACTCATCGTACGCACACAAATTCCTTGGCTCATTGCCCGTAACTCTCTCACGCACCACTCTGTCATCTCGGAGCTCTTCCCCCTCTCTCTTAAACTCTCCATCTACCTGGGTCACACATACACATGCATATCTCACTCGCACTCGATAGGCCCATCTAAAACTCTATCTCTCTCCCTCGTTCTCTCTTCATCTCACATGCACACACACACACAATCTCATGCCTAGCTAGCCAAGTATGATGGTCTCTCACTCAATTGTAGGCACACGCAGTCCCCCTATATGTATATGACTAGCTAATCTTAGTCTCCATCACAAACATGTGCATGGTCTATCTCGATTTCTTTCTATCCCGCACGCACCTCCCTCGATCTCCCACCCATATAGTCCCCTCACGATCTCGAGGGGGTCTCTCTATCACAAACACACCCTCTCGCCCTCCCCATGCGTCCATGTTCTCCATGTGTCCCTCTCGACCTTTGTTCCTTGTTGGCCAGACCTCTATTGGACATGTGCTATAGGGGTGTCTCTCTCCGTTGCAAACAATCACACACTAGCTATCTTCGTGTATCTCCTCGCCTCGCTTTTCTATCTATGAGATGCATGCGTGATCTGTTCGCCTAAGAAACGAAAAAACACACACTCTCTCTAATTTATCGTTTGTTGTCACATTCTCTTTCACACACATACTCTTTTTGCACACTTACTCATTCTTCTTCACATGCACTTGATCCCTCTCGACTTAGGCACTCTCCTCGGTCCATTGCATATTGATTTATTGAGAAGTCAAACATCACAAAGTTTGACCATGTACGTGGAGAAAAACAATTACATCTGGAACGGCAAACATATACCATTAGATTCACCATGAGATGTAGTTTCGTATGATGTATCTTTGGTATTGAAGATATAAATAACATTTGTGTAAACCTTATCAAAGTTTCCAATGTTTGACTTCTAAAAAGTTACATGCACTGCATTATCGAGCGGATGGAATATCTCTTTCCCCCTCTCAGCTATCTGACGCACCACTCAGCCTTATCGGGGCTCCTCAATCTCTCTCAAACTTTATATCTCCCTGGTTCACACATACACATGTCTCGCTCGCGCTATACATATAGACCCATCCAACACTCTCCGCCCTTGTTCTCTCTCTCTATGTGACACGCACCCCCCTAATAAGTACCATAATCCCTCACTCCATCATAGGCGCAAGCACTCCCCCCTAAGTATGATTATCTCTCACTAGCCATCAGGAACACACGTATTGTCTCCTTCCATCCATACGTCTATCTCGATATCTCTCGGGGTATCTTCTATCGCGCACACACCTTGTCACTCGATCTCCCACCCATGTAGTCCCATCACGATCTCCAGGGGATCTCTCTATGACAAACATACACTCTCTCCTCCCCATGTCTGCATTTTCTCTGTACGTCTCTCTCAACCTCTCTCCCTTGTTTGTCAGACCCCTCTTGGCCACGTGCTAGGGGTCTTGCTCTCTCAGTTGCAAACAACCACACACTATCTCCTCACCTTGCTTCCGTTGTCGAAGATGCATCTGTGATATGTTTGCATAAGACACACACGTTTTTTTCTCGACTTTTATCGAGTGTTGTCCATGTCTCTTTCACACACACACACATACACACACTTTTTTCACTCACTCTTTCTATTTCTCTCTCTCTAGTTAGGGACTCTCTCACGTCCATAAGCATATGGATGTTTTGAAAAGTCAAACCTCAGAAAAGTTTGACCAGGTATATGTGGAGAAAAACATTTACATCTGGAAAGATCATTAGATTCATCACAACATGTACTTACTTCATACTATCATTTATCTTTGGTATTGTAGATATAAGTAATTTCTTTATAAACTTGGTCAAAGTTTCAAAAGTTTGACTTCTAAAAAAATGTTGGAACTACATTATCGAACGGAGGGAGTAGCTCTTTCTCTCTCTCTATCTCTGCTATCTGTCACGGGCCTCCCCTCTCACACGAACACTCTATACCGACGGATTATACGCTCACTGTGTCAGCGTATAGCTCCGTATATTGTTTAGTTGACCGGTCAACTAGTCCACATGCTGCCTTGTCAGCTCGTGTTCTGTATCTTCGTGTGCTGGCCCATGTGGCAGTGGGTGAAAATAAGTAAACTAGAGGCCCATCTGACACGCAGTGAAGTAAACAAAGTTGAAACCACTCGGGGTAGCACCCCGCACGCTAGTAAATTGAGGGCGCATTGAGGACACACTTCTTCCGTGTGGAGGACGCACTCGCACACAATTCACCACTGCGCGGTGGCATGCATAGAAGGACGCACTCGCGCACACCCAGCACACAACACACACCATCACACGTGTACACCGGCGTCGCCACCGGTTGAGATGGACGGCGAGGCAGCCAACAAGCGGAGGCGGATCGAGCCAAAACCGCATCCGGCGAGCCTGGACTTCATCAGCAGCCTCCCCGACGACATGCTGCTCGTCATCATCGGCCTCCTCCCCACCAAATCTGCCGTGCGGACCGCCCTGCTCTCCCGGTGGTGGCGCCCCCTCTGGTGCCGCGTCCCCCTCAACCTCACTGTCGACAGCTGCCTCTGCGACGGGGATTGCAAACGCATGGCCGCAGTCTTCAAGTTCCTTTCATCGCACACTGGGCCAGCCAGACGCCTTGACATCCGCATGTTCAGTACCAACTGCAAGGTCCAACCCAAGTTCGATGAGTGGTTCTTATGCCCCGCCCTAGATCAGCTCGAGGAGCTCAGCTTTGAAGCTGGACGATGTCGCTCTCTGCCGTCGTCCGCGCTCCGCCTCGCGCCAATGCTGCACGGCGCCAGCTTCAGCTCCTGCTATCTTCCCCAGATTAATGTCGCGCCCGCCCATCTTCTTCCTCAACTCAAGCAGCTCGACCTCTTCGACATTGTCATCTCGAAGAAGGCTATGGAGCACCTTCTCCGCAGCTGTACTGCGCTTGAGTACCTTCGTCTTGAGCAGATCCACGGGTTCATTAGCCTCCACATCGCCTCGACGAATCTCCGATGGATTTATGTGTCTTGTTGGCCCCGCAACAAGACATCAATTGGGAAGAGATCACTCTAGCTGTTCCACGTTATGGTCATTGAGAATGCGCCTTTCCTTGAGAGATTGCTTGTATGGGATCTAGAAGGTCCAACAAAAATAAGGGTCATTGATGCACCGAAATTGACAGCGTTGGTGCACTCGTCTGCCAAATTCTCCGAACTCTTTATTGGATCCGTAATCGTTCAGGTACAGCACTCATATTCTTCTCCGTCTTCTTGAAATTCACATTTTTAAATTTCTTCTTGATGTATTTACGACCGTCTTCCAGAAAATGATTCCCACAAGCTTGACCCAGTCTATGCGCACAGTGAAGATCTTGGCAATAAAATCTATCGGCCCCAATCTGGATCAAGTTGTTGGATTCCTTACATGCTTTCCGTGCATGGAGAAGATACTCATCGAGGTGAAACTTCTTTCCTATTAGTAAACGGTAATCACAACGTAGCTCAAATTTTTCATAATTTTCCCAAATTACGATGACATGTGTAGTGTTCAAAACTGCATCTACGCACTGCACCGAAAGAAATGTTTTTAGTATTTTTTCTCACGTGATCACCTGCATCGTTTTTTTGTTGTACTACTATAGTAGCCTAGGCTAGTATAGTGAACAGTAACTTAGACTACTCCAGTAACTCTATGGTTACCCTAAGAGCAAGTACTACCTCCGTCTTGGTTTACTCTTCCTATTTTGTAGTATGAAAATTTGACCATAGATTTAACTGACAAAATGTTAATGCATGTCACTAAGAACTATATCGTTGGATTCATATTTGAACATAATTTCAAATGGTGTAATTTTTAGTGACATGCATTGGCATTTTCTTACATAAATATATGGTCAAAATTTTATACTAAATAAGAGGTAGTACAAAAGTGGGCTATAACGGCCCTCCACTGTGTAGGCCAAAACACATGCCAAATTCACTTGTGATGCATTTGGCATCGATGCCCCTCCATTGCTCACCTGGTGCCCCAATCTGGATCACCTACTTTGCTCCGGTGCCAAATTGACTCACGCAATGAGAAAACACTTGCGTGGGAGAGAGAGAGGACCGAGGCAATAAAAAACACTTGTTTGGGAGAGTGAGAGGCTGGTGTTGTTGGTTTGATTGATTTGTTTATACATGTGGGTCTGTGTGCACAGCGGTGCCAACTCTCTCACATCGCGAGAGCGGTGCCAAAATCTTTTGATTTGACATCGATGCGTATTATGTGGCATACTTTTGCAAAATATGGCATCGGCCACATAGTGGAAGGCAACAAATGCCCAAGCTCTTCACGTACTCCTAGGTAAATGAGAGGAAAGAGAAAGAGAGAGAGAGAGTGAAAAAATATCACTAGCCAGCTAACCCTATCGTATGAGTGAATGATATTGGTACCTCTTGATGACACGGCAATCTTATACAGCCAACTGCTCTAATATGTTCTCTTTTTTTGCAGATAAAAAAAGACGTGAAAGTGAAAAATGTGCTGCACTATAACAATCTCATCGAATGCCTTGATCTCCATCTTACAGAAATTGATTTGATCGACTACTGAGGCAGCACATTTGAGATTAAATTGGCCAGGTTCTTTGTTCTGGAGGCAAGTGTGCTCAAGGTAATGAGGTTTGGCATTCTCTGGCGCAACAATGAATGGCGTGCTGAACACCGCAAGCGTCTAAGCCTAAATGACAAAGTCTCTGCAGAAGCTGAATTTGTTTTTGAAACATCAAGTGGCCAGAGACTCGCAAACTTATTTGCCCATTAGTGACTTGTGAGGGCGGTGGATTTTAGTTCGTACGATAATGCTGCATCCACCTAAAGTAACGAAAGTTCTTACGTAAACTTCCTAGTAATTCCCTCTTCGTAGGTGCAGCATTACTCCTAACATTTGTAATATCAGTTTGAAACTTGTAATATTGCCGTGTCCTATTCCCGCGTTTTCAAAATCCTGCGAATCAAACATGTCTTGAGTTGGTGATGATGTTGTGCCTGCCATCTTTCACCAATAGCCATCGGATCTAGATCTGATGCATACAAACCAAACTTCTCCAGTTTTGCAAAAAGATGCCCGCACTTGTTCCCTATTTACAAACAACTCCTTGTCTCTCACAATCAGCCTTATCTCCTCCCCACCACATCTAGAAGGCCATGGAAAAATCTGGCGCGATGGCCGCTGCCGGCGCCATCCACCCCCCAATCTTGGTGTTCCGTGCAATGGACGGGCATCTACGCACGTGAAATTATGTCAAACACGGCTAGTTGTAAGCAGGCTAGGTCTACAACCATGATGATAGTGACTGCAGACGGTGAGGCTGACTATGGTATGCCGAACACGGTGCCTATACTCAGGTGTCATCTCCGGCGTAGGGTCTTATCACTTCATTGTGAGGAGCAGCACGTAATAATTTGACCAACGGGTAGTACAGTGCTACTACATTGGTAGTACTACTACTACTAGTACTAGCACCACCGTCTGGATTTAGTAGTACTACCACGTCCATCTGGATTTAGTATTTGACTAGCAATATCTAGTAATGCATGTCACAAGAAATGTACTACTCCCTCTGTAAATAAATACATGGTGTATTGTTTTATTCCTATGGGCGAGGTAACTTAATGTCTTTTTGCTACTTAATAGGGTTACATGCAATGAACTAACCACCGCATGTGATGTTTGGTAGTCTCAAGTCATTGAAAGCATGCACGGGCACGGAGGGGGACACGGCTTTATTGACTTACTGCACCTGCCTTTGGGTGTATGACACGTGGGTCCAACGGGTGGCTGGCCAACCTGTCATACAGCCAAAGGCAGGTGCAGTAGAGGGGTGAGGAGTAGATGGCCAACACGCACGTGAATTCAACGCAGTCTGCACTTCTCATATAAAGGCTCCCGCCAGTCCAATCTACGAAATCCTACGCACCTACGCACGCAAGGGCAAGAGTGATCACTCCAATCGCAAGATCAGTTGACTAGAAGCTAGACCCATGGAGGCGATGAGCGCGAGCATCAGCCGGCTGTGCCAGATGGTCCACGACGCCGGCCTGCGGCCCGGCACTGAGGAACGTCTCCAGGTAGTGCTTGAGGCCACCAGGGCGAGGGTCCGCTTGGACGACAGCTTCGTCTCCTTGTTCGACGAGGTCCTCGTCGGCTTCCTCGACAGGTTCTCCATCGTCAAGAAGCTCGCGAATGACCTTGACGTACGCCTCCAGCCCACACGCCCAGGCTCTGTGATGCCTGCCACCCTCAACGGCCTCTATGGTGACAACCTCTTCGATGCACTGGTGGCCCTGCGACTGCCCGCCGTCGCGCTGGAGAATGTCCACCTCGAGGTCGCGCTCGCCGCGCAGCGCCTGGCGCAGCAAGACACCATCAACATAATCACCCACGTCTATGCGCAAATTGTCCAGAAGGACTACTACATGCAAGAGGAGGACGATAGGACGCTGGCCTTCTTGGACCGCAAGGCAACCTCGGACGGCATTGTTCAGAAGCACGTTGAGCTTGCCGCCAACGCCGCTGCTCCTCACACATCGGTTGGTGACCCGGTGCACTAGGGCATGAGGATGTCGTTGATGGATCCGTATGTATCTTTATCTTTCCGTCAAATCCATGTAGTAGTATATGGTACTACTAGTAATTATCTTACCTTTCGCACCAACTTCATAATTTTCTGACGTACTCCATGCATGAACCGCGCCAGAACCAAACTTCTCATTACTCTAGGGAAAATCGTTATTTCTATCTATTGGTCGCCCCATGGAGCAGAACCAAATTTTACAAGTTACAAGTTCAAAAGGAAAAGCCTGTCGTGTTCGCGTCGCACCCCCACACGGTTTGTCCGGCACGCCGCTCAAGGGGGAAGCGTGCTGTGTTGCATTTTCACTTACAAGTGGGACCACAGTTGAGCAAACCGACTATCGGCAAACCCCCACCCCGCCCACCGCGCGATGGCTGAGAAAACAGGAGGGAGAAGAGATGGCTGTAGCTAGCACAGACTCCAAGAAAATTGGTGTCGGATGGGACTCGTGTGGGTGGCGTGTGCCGTACTGCCAGACATGAATGCTAGTTATGACCCATGCCACCCCACTATATCGAGGTGCTGGTTACTCCACTATATCGAGTACGTAGAACAAATTTCCTGGAGTCCATGCTCAGCCCTCCTCTATCTCTCTTCTCAGCCAGCCAGCAGACGCGCGGAGCCCATCGTCTATTTGCTCATATGCGGTTACACATGTCAGTGAAAACGCAAGAGGACCCACTGAACCTGCACATCTTTCACCTCGACATGCTGGTGATGAAAAACAAATCTAATAAAGATCTTCGGTGGCCGCTTTTGGAGTTACTCAAGAGTAGTAAGATTCTATTAACAGTTTGACCCAAGATGCACATCACGTGGCTTCACCTACCACTCTATTTTCTTGCATGACACAACCTGGATGTTGGATGCCCACGTGTCGGAAAAAGGAGGAAGAACTCGACCAAATCATCGGTTGTGCTCTCGGATTAGACTAATTGTGCTAACTTAAAATTTTATTGTGTAGAATGGATGCAAGTTTTGGTATTGGGAAGAAGAGTACAACGATATATTGATAGAGCGCAATTTAGTAGATGTTCTAGCACTTTTAGCTAGCATAGAGGCTAGAGATGAGACTAGTGCACTTGTTGATAGAATAGAGGCTAGACACGTCTACTTATTTACACTCGAAGAAGAAATAAGCACTCAAGATCGAGCCTTCGCAGATCAACAATGAATGCATCGAGAAGGCACTAATCCAACTTACAGGAGCAGTTATGGAAGTTGGATATCTTCTAAAATGTATTCTTGTGGTTCTTGTTTTCTTTGGTCTTGCTTTTCTAGTCAAAATTTTTGTGATGTATTTCCATGTACCAAAAAATAAATGATGAAAAAAAGATATGTGTTTGCAAAGAAAAATGTACGCGGCCGGGATGCGGTCGCGCGTTCAGCACATGACCACCGCATCCGAGAAATGGCCCGGACACGACCCCATTGCCCTACCCAAACAGACAGAATCCGGGCAAAACGGAAGTCCGTTTGGGGTCGTGCGTTGGAGTTGGCCTTACAAGTGGGACCGCAGTTGAGGAAACCGACTATCGGCAAACCCCCACCTCGCCCGCCGCGCGATGGCTGAGTTAGAGAAACGACTAGGTTGAAGAGGTTGGTGTAGCACGGACTCCAAGAAATATGGTGTCAGATGGAAGTCGTGCTGGTGGCGTGTGCCGTACTCCTGGACGTGAATGCTTGTTCTGGCCCATGCCACCCTACTACTCCTAGTACTACTTATAGTAGTAGTATCGAGGATTCGAGGTGCTGGTTATGTACAGCGAACACATTAACATATGGCCCACCTCACACTGTGGCCAAATTTCCTGGAGTCTGTGCTAGGTTAAAAAGTGTTCTTTGTGAGGATGGGTGGCTGGTCTCAAGTTTAAAACTTGTTGTATTACGTACGTAGACGTAGAGATAGTCCAGCATGTGAAGCTAGTACAAATAGTGTACTATTGTTGATTGGCCTCATCCGATAACCTGTTGCAATGCACGTACAATTATGTATTCGGAAAATATTTTTTTCCCTCGTCGCAGCACCCACTCAGAGAAGCGACTCGATAGCCATTCATAAATTTAGTAAGTTTATCACAGGCATATCATTTTATTACATACAACAGGTCATCAACCCACAACGACAACGAGGATACATTATAAATACTAAAGTTTTCATCACACAACAAATAACAAGCAATGAAATGAACTTCAACTCAACCAATCCTCGGCGTTGGAAACGCTTGCTTTGAACCACAAGTAATTCTCTGGGAAGGGCCAACTATTATAAATCTCGAGGCCAATGTAGGACTGATCATCCAGGCTGAAGCGGCCTACTATATCACGACCAGGGTAGGTAACCACCGAAATGTCTGACGTATAGATACAGTTGCTTCTCATAAATGGTAGTAACGTTGTGTCAACAGCAGCTGGATCGGCTTTCACCATCATTGGATAGTTTTGTCCAAGGAAGAGCAAGTTTTCTCCAAGACTATCAATATTGTACCAGGGAGAAGGTGTTGGCGCTAGCACAGTAGTATCCATCCCGAATACCATGCAACGGGTGTTGGAATAGGTCTGGAGAGTGCAACCATGGGAGACAACACTTGCTTCCTTAGTAGTAACATCAGTAGTGGGCTGTATACAGACAAGAAGGGGTGATCCATCGGAAGTTGCTAGGTGCCACTGAGTATATGGGCCCTCCTCGTCCTCATGCTCGTGATCATCACCATCGTCATCTCCCCCTTGGTTATAAATTTTTTCAAGTATAGGTGGTGGAATGTTCACAGGAAGTTGGAAACACAAGAAGAAGGTTAATTAGTAGAGAAGGGAAACTTGCTAACCCGCATGCATGTGGATAAAACAATTATAATTACGGTGGAAGACAAACGTACCGACACTACAAGGATCCCATGCAAAAATAGTGCCGCGAGTGGTGGCAGCGAACACAAGATCCTCGTATTCAATTGCATCACAGTACACATCCGTGTATAGAAACTGATTTTTGAGCAATATCCATCCAGTCGAACCACGAAGGACGACAACAAGCTTGTCGGAGATAGCAACAACTTGATAGTTCTTGTAATTCCAAGAGCGGTTGGGAACTCGACAAATTGCTATCTTCAGTCACCATGATCGTATTTGAACGTACGTAGATCATGTGTGTGCTCAACCTCAGGGCACTCGGAGATTTTTGGAAGTGGAATCTGCTGACGAGTGTACACATTCACAAGTTCCCACTCGCAATTGTAACCAATATAAACAACCCAATCTCCATTTGCGCCAGCCCAGGACTTACCCTTAAGCGATGGCATCTTGAGATCACACGTATCATTATCAAGCGGCATCAACTTGCACAAGGCGAGGTCTCCGTCGTCTGCTCGCCAGCGAGCAAAGTCATGGCGAAGAAGATAGGGGAGATCAAACCACTCCTGGACCCTTGAGTTCCTTGTAATGATGTTATTAGTTGAGTCGAGAACGGGCTTGAACGAACCTACCATGCTAGCCGAGGTGATGACGTCGCACCGATCAATGAGTTCCCCACCACGTCATCTTTCAGATCGGGGCAAGAATAACGGGGTCGTTTCCGGCTTGTTCCCTCCATGGAGAAGACGATCGAACAATGGCAGAAGGAAGGGTGAAGGCAAATGGAGGAGGGAGGAAGAGCGTGCGACAGCAGTTCCAAATCGAGAGGGAAAGGCGAAGAGTCGATGGACGGTTGCCAGTTTGCCACGGTACACGAAGAGGCGCCCCGGCCTACACGTCCTTTCGGAAATTGTACAAAAGGACTCACCATCATCTCACTGACATGTTGGAATGGACCACATGTCAACAAAACATGGTGTGTAATTTCTCGTGCAAAATGCGATCTGGCCGCGTTGGCCCGAGGTGCTGCATTAGTTATCAACCTTTATTTTTTAACATACAATCTGAGTGGATAGCTCATGTGGTCATCACACGTGAGCGGATATATAGGTGGGCTAGGTGGGCAGGCGGTAAGTGCTAAAAGAGTTGATCTCGAAAAAAGAGTTGATCCAATGCTTGGTTTTGTTTGGATTTTCCAACTATGAACATTGGATAGAGTGAATCAATGGCTTACGTTCAAAGTTATTCTCATACTATAGAATGGTATACGAACGTGGAGAGATTTGGTTGATTTTATATCGCTGAATAATATAAAATATTATGAGTGCAGACGCTCCACCCCGAGGTTTGTTGCTCCTTCTCGGTCGTCGGGAATCTATGTTCTTCCACTCTTTCGTTTAAGACACGAGCTTTGTTCATCCTTTTGCCGACACGCGGGACATCTATATGCCTCCATTTTACAAAATCATACTATATGCCTCCATGACACGCGGGAAATCTAGCATCAAGGTGGCGTGTCATGCAAGAAAATGGAGATATGCAGTTCGTAAGTGAGTCGTGCACTTCGATGGCACCTAGTACTACGCAATATTTTTTTCTCCTCGATGGCACGTGAATAGTGCACGTACTCAATGAGAGAGCACGGGATGGTAGCCATGGACAATGGTCGGCCCTTTTTGAAGAGAGTACTAATAAATAACTTTGATGTGTCCTGTCAACTTATAGAACGATGAGAAGCTTGCTTACTATGCCTTCTCCCTTGCCAACGCGTGCGCGGTGGCTCGCAGCACGAGGAGAAACTTTTGCTTACAAGTGGTGGATGTGCAGCAGTTCCTTTGGTGTGAGATTGCCAGAAGTACTACTGTAGTACCATCATTATTGTTCAACTTCCGGAAGAGGAGAAGAGCCAAGCGCAAGGTCACCTACTAACCTAGTACAGTACTACTATAGCCAAAGCTGGTCCACCTTTTTAGAGCATGGTTAATAAATATAGGCGGCTCTTGCAGCGGCACATCATTTAGAGCAAGTACTCTCTTCGTAGGAACAAAGGAAGTGAAACAAAAGTTGGAGTGGATGCTAGATTGCCAATTAAAACATGATTACATAGGGAAAAATCCTATAGCATTCTATCCTATGAATCAAACGACCAATGTAGGAAAATTATGAGGGGGGTCTCTCCAACAATGTTCCTGGGCTCGCACCTAGTATCACGGTGGTCGAACTTGGAGTCATTCATCTGGTACACGTGGCATCTCAGATCTGGACACAAGGTGACGCGACCTCTCACTTCCTCCGCCATTTGAAGCGGCGCGCCGGTGAAGGGCTAGCATACTCCAATATTAGGTTGGCTCTATGTGATGTGGCAACTTCATATACTAACCAGATGCTGGCTATACTACTACGGTACTCACACTCCAAGAAGTGACTCGAAAACCATTCATAAATTGAGTCTATGACATGCATTTGCAACTGAAATGTACCATTCATTAAATACAACAAGTCATCAACACACAACGACAACGAGGATACATGTTGGATTATAGATTATTTCCAACAAAACATTCTAGCAAATACTAAAGTTTTCATCACACAACAAATAACAAGCAATGAAATGAACTTCAACTCAACCAATCCTCGACGTTGGAAACGCTTGCTTTGAACCATAGGTGCTCTAGGAAGAGCCAACTATTGTCAATATCGAGAGCAACGTAGGACTGATCATCCAGGCTGAAGCGGCATATATCAGGACCAGGGTAGGGAACCACCAAAATGTCCAAGGTATAGATACAGTTGCTTCTCATAAATGGTAGTAACGTTGTGTCAACAGCAGCTGGATCGCCCTTCACCATCATTGGATAGTTTGGTCCAAGGAAGAGCGAGTTTGCTCCAAGACTATCAATACTGAACCAGGGAGAAGGTGTTGGCGCTAGCACACTAGTATCCATCTTGAATACCATGCAACAGGTGTTGGAATAGGTCAGGAGAGGGCGACCATGGGAGACAACCCCTGCTTCCTCAGTAGTAACAGTCTGAGTGCACTGTATACAGACAAGAAGAGGTGATCCATCGGAATTAGTTGCCAGGCGCCACTGAGTATATAAGTTCTGCTCCTCCTCATGCTCGTGATCATCAGCATCGTCATCTCCCCCTTGCTTATAAAAATTTTCAAGTATAGGTGGTGGAAAGTTCACAGGACCTTGAAAACACAAGAAGAAGGTTAATTAGTAAAGGGAAACTTGCTAACCCGCATGCATGTGGATGAAACAATTATAATTACGGTGGAAGACAAACGTACCGAAACTACGAGGATCCCATGCAAAAACAGTGCCACGAGTGGTGGCCACAAACAAAAGATCCTCGTATTCAATTGCATCACAGTACACATCCGTGTATAGAACCTAATTTTTGAGCAATATCCATCCAGTCGAACCATGAAGGACGGCAACAAGCTTGTCGAAGATAGCAACACCTTGATAGTTCTTGTAATTCCAAGAGCGGTTGGGAACTCGACAAATTGCTATCTTCAGTCACCATGATCGTATTTGAACGTACGTAGATCATCTGTGTGCTCAACCTCAGGGCACTCGGAGATTTTTGGAAGTGGAATCCGCTGACGAGTGTACACATTCACAAGTTCCCACTCGCAATTGTACCCAATATAAACAACCCAATCTCCATTTGCGTCATCCCAGGACTTACCCTTAAGCGATGGCATCTTCACATCACATGTATCATTATCAAGCGACATCAACTTGCACAAGGCGAGGCCTCCGTCGTTCGCGCCCATGCGAACAGGCTTATAGCGAACAAGATAAGGGAGATCAAACCGCTCCTGGACCCTTGGGTTCCTTGTAATGATGTTATTAGTTGAGTCGAGAATGGGCTTGAACGAACCTGCCATGCTAGCCGAGGTGACGACGTCGCATCAATCAATGAGTTATCCCACCACGTCATCTTTCAGATCGGGGCAAGAATAACGGGGTCATTTCCGGCTTGTTCCCTCCATGGAGAAGATGATCGAACAATGGCAGAAGGAAGGGTGAAGGCAAATGGAGGAGGGAGGAAGAGCGTGCGATAGCAGTTCCAAATCGAGAGGGAAAGGCGAAGAGTCGGTGGATGGTTGCCAGTTTGCCACGGTACACGAAGAGGCGCCCCGGCCTACACGTCCTTTCGAAAATTGTACAAAAGGACTCTCCATCGTCTCACTGACATGTTGAAATGGGACCACATGTCAACGAAACATGGTGTGTAATTTCTCGTGCAAAATGCGATCTGGCCGCGTTGGCCCGAGGTGCCGCATTATTTCTCGACTTTATTTTTTTAATGACGTGCCGTTCAGTTTTGAAGCACGACTAACTGGTACTGTTTGCAGAGAAAATATAAACTACTCTACCACTACTCCACCTCTAGTACTAGTAGTATAAAAAAGATATATAGGCTAGAGCTTTAGAGATTTCTTGCTAAGGGCTGCCCACTTGCTTCTCACACTATCACCCTCTCTCCAGATCTAAAAAAGACGGCCTCTCTCTCCCTCCTCACCGGTGGTCACAGATCCGTCGGGGAAGAAAAGGACATGCAGCGTTGACGCACTCGTCGTCGGCGAGCGAGGTCACGCACTGACGACAAGGTCGTCCTCTCAGACCTAGTGCCCGCGCGGGATGGCCTCCGTCCCCAAGCTCGTTGCCGTAGTGCGTGCGGAGGACGACGACCACGAGCGAAGCCACTTCCCTCCGACCCTCAGGTATGCTACCTCTTTTCGAACCATACCCCTGTTCTATTTCCCCATCTGCCATGAGCGTAGAATTTTGTTTGGGCAAAAACAAATTAATTTGGCAGCACTTAGATCTTGCCCAGGCTCTAAACTTGAGCTGGCTCCGCCACTGTCGCTGCATGTGGATCTTTTTCCACTCCACCATCTTCCCAATTTCCTGTCCTCTGCTCTGCTGGTCATGCAGACGAAAACCTTAATTTTCACTATTAAAGGAAACCCTACTTCATCCAGACTAATCCATGTCTGGGTTGAATAAGGAATGGAAGGGAGACTATACTGTCCAAGAGAGTAGGCATCGAACCCGCATCTAGGTTAAAAAGGGGAAAATCAGTAGCTAAGGAATGAGTCTCGTGTCTCTTGGTTGAAGAAGGGTAGAAAGGCATGACAACGCAATAGAGAATGACCAGGTCGATCGGTTTGTTGTCCTCACATAGGAAAAAGGTGGCTAAAGAGAACAAAAATGGGACGTAATCCACATATGCTACCTGGATATTTGTTGCTCTGGGAAACCATACCTCCCTCACCACTCTATGCGTCCGTGGAGGTACATCGTACTGGTGCGCCCACTGTCCGAATGGGTCTCCCATGCTGTTATTGCCACTTTTTGCTGTTAGTATAACGCCAGCGGTAAAGTCAACCAATGCTACTGCTAAAGTGATGCCACATTTAACTAATGCCGCATTCAGTCTAATGCCACCGATAAGTTTAAGCAATGCCATTTAATGTCTCTGGATTATTTCAGGGTTAGCTGTTGATTGTTGACGTATTAAAGATTTTTCAGCTAAGGCATTCTAATGTTGTTGCACAGCCAGTATACCAACGATGAAACTTGTTACTACCTTCAGATTTTTGCACTGTTAATGCTTATAGATTACATACCTCACTTTCATGAGATAAGTCAATTTTTTTGTACAGTGTCACCAAAATGCCAAGGCGCTGATGTCATTTTATTTTGGTTAAACTGCACAAAAAATTATGAAGACAAGAGGAAAGGTCAAGAGTGGG
This sequence comes from Triticum aestivum, assembly GCF_018294505.1. Taxonomy (NCBI): domain Eukaryota; kingdom Viridiplantae; phylum Streptophyta; class Magnoliopsida; order Poales; family Poaceae; genus Triticum; species Triticum aestivum. Next base: position 321,616,159 of record NC_057802.1, on the reverse strand, counting down.
CACCTCCTCCTTTGGCTATTGTATTGATTCGTTCGATCAAGTTTTTATGTTTGATCCATTATCAAGATTGGGATAGCAATTTTTCATGTCCACTCGAGTTCGAAATGATATTTACCTTGAAGGTACATGGTTTGCAATTTTTTAATACTGTCATTAGTTAATAACGCTAGTTACCTTCAGACTTTTGTATTTGGTTTAATGCTCTTGCACAACTAGTATACCAATGCTGAAACTTGTTACCTTTACATTTTGTATTGTTAATTCTTACAGAAATCTTCCAGTGCTAGAGCTTATGGAAATCTGTTCAGTAAAACCATTGTACTGTACCCTGTAATAAAATAACTACTCTACTGTTGCACCAGCCATTGGATTAGTGTATATTTGTACTATTCGAATGGTGATGCATTAGCGTATGGACATATATAAAGTGTGGCAAGCTTTCCCAGATATGTGCTCAAGAAAACTACTACCTGTTTTTTCTAAATACTGAACGTTTGGGTACTTTAAATTGAACTGCGAAAACGTCTTATATTAAGGAACAGAGGGTGTAGAGTTCACTCAAATTATCCCGGTAAAGCTAGTCACACCTTTGTTAAAATTAATGTTCATTATGTTATCGGAGGAGGTCTGTATGTTTGTCTCTAATGCCTGTCGACTACATACCTGACATCATGATGTAATGTTAAGTCATTTCCTTTTGTACAGTGTCACTGAATTGTCAAGGCGGCGATGGCATTTTATTTTAGTTGAACTACACAAAATATGCTTAAAAGAAGAGGAAAGGTCAAGAATCGATCATTCTTTCAGAAAGTACTATATATGCCTTTCTGACATCAGCCGCTGTTGCCTTATTTATTCCTTCAAACAGGTGGTTAGAAATAGTCTTGCTACCTTCTCCCATTAAGAAATTGGAATGCTTATATTTGTGAGTCTATGCTTCAAATAGTGCCACTTTTATAGTAATCATACTTTCAATATCTATGCAAACAGGGATGCTTGATTTTAGTGGAACTGCACAAAAAGTCCAACTGGTTCAACATTAGGAGCATGTTTTCTTCCAAACCTTTATATCCAATTGGTGGCACTATGAGCTGTTCATTACGAAGGTACATGGTTTGCTACTATCTTGCTACTCTTTCTGTACTGTCATTAGATAGTAATACTAGTGGTTTGCATGTGAATTTATTGGCAGGGTGGACCTGCATTGGAGGTGCAGGACATGATTCAATGATTGGATGCTCAATTTCGGTTGTATTGATTTCACCTCTTCCATCACTGCGAACATGGATATCCTTGGTCTGATGAAGAATAGGCACTATATTTCTGCTCTAAACCAGCAAATCAATTCAGTATGAAATTGTCTAGGGCAAAACATGACTGTATCAAATTGTCCAGTGCAAAACATGACAAATGCTAAGTGAAAGAGACATGTTTAAACTGAAAATACAAGGTGCGGTATATGTTTACTAGCTGCTTGATATTTGTGCAGACAAAGATGTCTGCCCGTTGCTATTTGGCAAACACACAAAGTGACCGCAATTTTGGCTGAACTGCACAAGAGAATAGTATAGTCACTGCATGCAGTGCCATTTGAAAATAGACACAGAAAGATTGGATAGTCACTTCATGGACTGCAGAAAAGTAGTACTGTACCATTTATTGGCCAACACTAGGTGCTTCATTGCTTTGGTGTTATTATACAATGGGCATCATTTTGCCTAAGTTAAAGTTTGTATTCCGAAAATAGTCTCGCCGTGTGGTCAAGAGAAGACCAAATCATATTGCAGCGGATGTTCCTCCATCATGTGTGGTTCATTCTCATGGTTCCAGCTGTTGGTGAAACCACTTACGTTTGCAAGAGGAATTGTAGACTTCACAAACAAATTTGTCTTTCAGTCTGTACTGAATGTTGGCCAAGAGAAGCATTCATGTTAGTAGGAAGAACAGATGTTTTTTCTAGATCTTTGCTTTTGGAGCTACATATTTATATATGATCTGTGAATCATTGAGATGCAGTAACATGTTGATCTTATGTATGGGAATCGTACTAGTTGGTTTTGAATTTGGGCTACTAATGTGAACATATTACAATGCCAGGCCTGTGAGTCTCGTGTAAACATTTTGAACGGATCGGCTCTTACTGCTGTGCACAACATGATCCTTATTTCTGTGTTCTTAGTGTTTACAAGTTACTAACAGTTCCTTATTCTGTTCGCTCAGTGTTTACAAGTTATTAATCGATCACTAGCTAGCCTACTAATGCGCTCCTGGCAGTTTTAGTTCCGACGCAAGATCCGAAGTGGTAGTTTTTGGAATAAAAATGCCTACCTCTGAAGAAACTGACAAGCTGCTCTGAAGAAAATGCCATGCGAATCTGAAGAAACTGCCAGAAAAAATGTTCGCAAATGCCTTATCTCCCAGCGAACGTTCATCAGCTAATGCGATCGTACACGTACACCATCCAACCTACTCGATCCTACACGTACACTATCCGACCTACTTGATCCTACACGGATAAATAGCGGATCACGCACGTACTACCTCCTTTCCGGTTTGCAGGGCTCAATTCAAAAAACGACCTACTCAATCCTACACGAATAAATAGCGGATCACGCACATACTACCTCCTTTCCGGTTTGCAGGGCTTAATTCAAAAATCTAACCAACCAAGGTAGATGATGAGTGGTGGAATCATTTTTGACAAGGAGGGAGTACCTCATCTGGATGATTCGAGTGCACTCGTTTGACTGTCATGTCGGCGTGCGACCCAGCACGGACGGGATGCACCACTGAAGGGACGGGATGGCACAGTCATAATTCAGTTTTTCTAGTTTTCCACGGCAAGCTGGCGTGCTAAGCCATGCCTGCTTATGCATTGAATTCCGATGACCGCGATGACCGTCATGTTTCCCACGACACGCTAGTTCGCCTACCTTCCGCCTATAATTACTGTTTCCCGGGCTTCTCCGGTGGCACCATCACCCAACTCACCCTATCGTCATAAGCCCCCACCGGCCCAACGTCGCTCGCCACTTATCCTCGCTCTTGCCACGTCCGCCATGCCCCCGCCCGTCCGCGATAGGCGACACCGGAGGCGGTCACCGCCGGAACTAGTGTTCGGTTTTTCACCGGAAGGCAGACGGAGGGAGGAGGCATTCTATTGGTCTTTAGATGGCAATGCGAAGATCGAGGAGTTGTTGGAGCGTGACCGCCTGGCGGAGGAGCAGGAGTTGTTGGAGCGCGACCGCTTGGCGAAGGAGCAGCGTATCGCCGATTTGCGCCGCCAGCGGGACATGGAGCAACAGCGCACCGACGCTCTGAGTCGCGAGCAGAGCGCCCGCAACTGGGCCGACTACATGGAGGCCGGCGCCCGGCAAATAGCCCTGGAGGCTGTCGGGCACGCACGCGTTCGCGACGCCGATTTTTACTACCAGCTCGTCAAGTGGGTTTCCCGCTTAGAAGCCGAAGCTTCGGTGGACCACGTCGGCATGGAAAGGGCCAACGCGCGCGAGCAACACGCCCTATCGCACCTCTGGCAAGTCCGAGGTGAGGCGGAGGACGCCGGTGCCGGCATTTAGCGTGTACCGCAGATGGCGGCCGGCATCGTCTAGTTAGTACTTGTACGCTACTAGAGTATTAGTGGGAGTAGATAGTTAACTTGGCTATGATGGTTGTCAAGGCGGAAGTTCAGTACTCTATATGTGGATCAGACCTGTTACTTTGCTCTGAATGTTGAACTTTCCGTTTGAACGTATGGAATGGGCTGTTATTTTTTTATATGGGTTGTATTTGTCCTCCACGGGTTTAGAGGCTGACTTGTGGGCCTACCAAGTTGACGCATACGCAATCAGGAGATGATTGTACGTGGAGATGATGACAGCAGGGACCCGCCAAGGTCATGGCAGTACGCAAGCAAGTGCGTCCTTATTTCAAGCCAATAAAAAAATGGCTCCTCCTAATGAATTTCTGACATCTGGGTCCCATGCCATTGTCAACATAGTCAATAAACGAGAGAATTGCACAACGAGCGGCTGACACCAGGGACCCAGCAGCTCGCCCAATTACTTTTGTTTTGGGTTAATTTGATAAATGCCACTCCAAATCTGGTGTTTCCAAGAAATGCCACTGCAATTTCCAAACTTTGAAAAATGCCATTTCATGCCATTTCCAGTGGCATTTTTCGAAGTCTGGAGTGGCGTTTTTCAAAGTTTGCAAATTGCAGTGGCGTTTTCCAAAGTTTGCAAAAATTGCAGTGGCATTTTTCAAAGTTTGGAAATTGCAGTGGCATTTTTATGAATTGCCATAATTGGAGTGGCATTTATCTGATTTGTTTTTGAGACGGAAGCAGGGTGTCAACTGTGCTGTGCGGGGCACTCTGGCCTGTCTAGACAGCCTTCTCTTTTATGTTTACCACATACCAGCCCAGTAGTTTTTTTCTTTCTGAAAATGGCTAGCCCAGTTTTTTTTTGTGATTTGCCAAGTAAGTCGCTTTGTCAGGCCTGTTGGGCTGCAAATCTTTCAAGACGAGGAGAGCTTCATTCGGCTGGACGAGAAAATGGCCTATCAGTAATGAGAAATGGGCTGTACATTTTTAAAACACATCAAATCGGCAATTAGTTTCAAATTTCTTTTTTTCATTTTGAGATTTTAAATTGCATTAATTTTTATGCGTGGACAATTTGTTGGATTTTATATTGATATACATTTATTTTTAAAATCAGTTTGAATGTGACTCGAAATTTTGGGATTAAAAATAGTTTGGACCGCACCGAAATATGCAAAATTTCATATAATTTTTTAACCGTGGCCACAATATGGGCTGTAATGCTAACAAAAAGAATATGGGCTCCAAAAAAAACCTTAAGATTTAGCAAATGGGCTGTAAATTATTAGAAATAATGGCAGATGGGCTGTATGCTGTTTTCCACAGATTTGAGGCTTACCTAAAGAAAAGGTTGACGCACAAGCAGTGACTGTTGGATGTCCATCCAACGGCCGTCGTGCTTCTTCAATCTCTGCTCTTCCTGCTCCAGCCGCTCAAACAAGCGCCGGCGGGACTGCCTGCACCCTCCTCCCCGCGGCCGGCTATGCTGCCGCGTAGGCCTCACCGCCCCACTGTACTCCCATCGCTGGCCTAGCCATCCCTCTACTCACCCACACCTGCTGTTATTCTCCGGCGACGGCAGACAAACCAGTAAACCCTCGTACAGTCGTACTCCCCTACGTGTGGGAAACAACTGCCGAGTCTTCCCTGCCTTCGTGTCGTTCTCTTCCTAGGCCTCGCCGTCGTCCACCGCCCTGGTGCTCTCGGCGCGGCCTGGTCAACGTGGTCAACGACCGACATGCATCTGAAGTGGACTGTACGTGGAGAGGCTGACAGCTGGGTCCATGGCCGCACGCAAGGAAATGCCTCCTTATTATGCGCAAAATAATGATTCCTCCACCTGACATCTGGGACCCACCGAAAGGGCCTCTGTATTTTGTGAAAAAAACGTTACCGCCGCTGACAGCTCGGACCCACCAGCTATATCTTCGCACGCAAGGAAGTGTGTCCTTATTACGCACAAAAAAATGAATACTCCCCCTGCTAGCTGGGACCCAGTATAGTGGCAGGCTGACTTGTGGGCCTACTAAGTTGACGGGGACGGAGGGCTTTGTCAACTTAGTCAATATGCACGATTCTAGCTCCAGTGACCGTACGATGTCCATCCAACGGCCGTAGTGCTTCTTCAACCTCTGGTCTTGTTGCTCCAGCCGCCCAAAGCAGCGCCGGTCGTGCCGCATGCTCCTGCCTCCCGTGGCCAGCTGTGCTGCCGCGGAGGCCTCACCGCCCCTACTATTCCCACCGCTGGCCAGGCCCTGCGGTGACAGCAGCCTCACACCGGAGCCGAACCAGTGAACCCTCGTACTCCTCTCCGCGCGGGCTTCCACTGCCTCGTCTTCCCCGGCTCCCCGTATTCCCCTTCCTAGGCCTCGCCGTCGTCCACAGCCCTGGTGCTCTCGGCGCGGCGGGGTCAACGTGGTCAAGGAACGGCTTCCATCGGACGTGGACTGTACGTGGAGAGGCTGACAGCTGGGTCCACGGCCGCAGCACGGAAGTGCCTCCTTATTACGCGCAAAATAATTTTTCCTCCAGGTGACAGCGGGGACCCACCGGACGGGCCACCGTATTTCATGAAAAAAAAAATCCCCTGACTGCTGGGACCCACCAGCTACATCCTCGCACGCAAGGAAGTGCCTGACAGTCGGGACCCACCCGGTCGAAGCGTACGTAGCGTTGTCATTCTGGTCGCGAACGTGTACGTACATACTGGTCGATGTAGAGGCGCGCACGTGTCGTAGTAGAGGCGCGCACATAGCATGTACACGTACGTACAGCGGCCAGTGTGCAAGAAAGAAAATACGGCCACGTACGTACATACGGGCAGGGTCTCGAATGCCTACTCGTGCATACGTACGGCCAGGGCTCGTGTACATGGCTGGGTCAGAACGGAGAAACAACGTCGTCGTCGTGTTCATGGGGAGCCAACCGGCTGGGTCGGAACGGAATGCGTCGTCGTGTTCATCGAGAGGGCTTGGACGGAACAGCCGATGAAAACGAGGCCTGGCGTACCGCAGAACGGAGTAAACGGCCTTGTGTTCGACCGGCCACGTTCGAAACAGGATCCTGTTCATCAGGAGGGGTCTGCCATGCCACAAAATGGAGGAAACGGACATCCTACGGTCGAAACAGGGGTCCTGTTGATCGGGAGGGGTGTGGCGTACCACAAAACGGAGGAAACAGACTTGTGTTGGAGCGCTACGGTCGAAACGGGGGTTCTGTTCATCGGGAGGGGTGTGGCGTACCGCAAAACGGGACTCCACGGGATACTGTTCATCTCCACCGTCGACCCCCTCCAGCCTCCACGGGCTATTGTTCATCCACCGTCGACCTCCTCCAGCCTCCACCTGCGATTGTTCATCCACGGGCTCCTGTTCATCCAGCCTCCACCGCGCGCTACTCCACCGGCTACTGTTCAACCAGCCCTCTCCACGGGCTCCTGTTCAACCACCCCTCCACGGGCTACTATTCATCCATCCCTCCACCGTCTACTGTTCATCCTGCCCTCCACGGGGTGGTCCTGTTCATCCTGCCCTCCACGGGGTCCTGTTCATCCAGCCCCAACCGGCTCGAACGATCGGGGTCCTGTTCATCCACCCCCACCAGGAACTGTTCATCCAAACCCCCCAGCAACGCTCACTGTTCATCCAGAGGCAACACCACGGGGTCCTGTTCATCCACCCCCACCGGGAACTGTTCATCCAAACCCCCCAGCAACGCTCACTGTTCATCCAGAGGCAGCATCGATCGGCTTCAGTTAGCAGCAGTAGCAAAGGAATCGCTCGATCGGGTTCAGTTAACACCCATCGATCGATCGCTCGGGTTCAGTAACGCGTAGCCTGCAGTGCAATCGCTCGGGTTCAGTTAGAGCCCAATGCCTCGCTCGGGTTCAGTTAAAGCCCAACGCCTCGCACACACGCGCGTACATACGAGAGAAACGCGCATCGCTCGGCCACCTACCACCCACCGTAACCGGGGACTCCCCGATATTTTCCGCGCCCTCGCTTCTACCACGGTTTTTTTCCGTCATGACGGCCCAAAGAATGTCATGCAGCTATGTCTCCGGCCCGCCCAGGACGAAAAGCCCATTTTCTGTCATGATTTTTTGTCATAGAAGTAGGACCCCACCACATCTATGATGATACCGGGTTTTGTCACAATTATCATCATAGAAGTGTCATAAGTATGACAGAAAAGATTTTTGTTCAGCCCAAAATGTCACGGATGTGTCTTTTTTTTTGTAGTGACTGTTGCAAACCCATTCATATTTTATTTTTGAATTATATCTACTATATTCCAACTTTGCTATGGCTCATACCCCCCGATAGAGTCCACAGATTCATCAAAATAAGCGCACAACACAAAGAAAACAGAATCTGTGAAAAACATAATAGTCTGTAGCAATCTGAAAACTTAGAATACTTCTATAACTCCAAAAATTCTGAAAAATTAGGACAATGTGGGCAATTTGTTATATCAATCTTGTGTAAACAATTCAGAATTTTATCACGCTTCTGTGATTTTTAATAATTCTGCGACTGGCACACAAAGTTTCTATTTTTTTAACAAGATCAAAGAAACTAACACCCAACATGACCCCAAAGGCTTTGCTTGGCACAACACTAAATAAAACATAAAAAATACAATCATAACATTGGAATAATTGTGCAAACACTCAAGAACAGAAAGAAAAAAGACAAAAATAAATTTTATTCATTGGTTGCCTCCCAACAAGCGCTATCGTTTTATGCCCCTAGCTAGGCATAAAGTGTAGATCTAAGTGTTGTCATCTTTAGTTTCATTTTCCTTAGAGGTGTTTTCGTTAGGAGGTGATGCAAAAACAACATAAAACACCTTATCCATAGAGACTTTAGCACTATCAAGTTGCTTATCATCATATCCCCTTTGATTTCCGGCAACAATCCAAAATAGTGTTGATTAACATCATTGAAAACTTGTTGGATTATATCTAAAACAGGGACTTCCTTCTTAAGATTCTCATCAAAGATTTGATTATCCCCAAGAAAATGTCTTAGCACATAATCACTATTATAAAGAATTTCATCTATCACCAGTTTTTCATGATTCATACCATAGAAATCAAAATTTTCCCTAGCTTCCCGTACTACGTAATCAAATTCATTCATGAGAACAAGGGTGGCCAACTTTTTAGCCTTAGGATTCTTTATAACGGGTAACTCAAAAAGCAATCTTGGCAAGGTTGGATGAGTACGGATAAATTTATTTTCAAGTTTCAGAACTAGTGCCGAAATAGCTTCCGCATAAGATTTAGTCCTCTTAAGTATAGGAACATCATTAAGACTTAAATTTCGAACGTAATTGAAAAATTCTTGGATATGTTCTTTTCGTATAACATTCCCTTGCCCCAAAACAAAAGTTATTGCATCCAGATTGCCCGATCGTCCAATTTTAGGAGTTAGGCCATCATCCGTTTCTGCCATACCAAACTCACTCATGGTGACGAATTCTAGCAAACAAAAATTCCAACAAGAAACGCGGACAAAAAAGAGGGCGAATAAAACGGCATATTTTTGTGAAGTGGGGGGGATGAAAATGAGAGGAAAATGGCAAATAATGTAAATTGCAAGGAGATGAGATTTGTGATTAGGAACCTGTTAGATGTTGATGTTATCTCCCCGGCAATGGCACCAGAAATTCCTTTTGATGAGGCTTCAACTACGTCGGTATTTCCCCAAAGAGGAAAGGATGATGCAGCACACCTATCGTAGGTATTTCCCTCAGTGATGAGACCAAGGTTATCGAACCAGTAGGAGAACCACGCAACACTACGTAAATGGTACCTGCACACAAAGAACAAATACTTGCAACCCGACGTAAAAGAGGGGTTGTCAATCCCTCCCGGGTAAAAAGATAGATAAAATTGTAGTAGATTGGATAAATAGATATCGCGGGAACGCGAGATAAAATAAATAACAAATAATTGCAGCAAGATATTTTTGGGTCTTTGGATTAATAGATCTAAAAATAAAAGCGAACAAAAATAGATCTTAAAGGCAAATATGATAAAGAAGAGACCCGGGGGCCGTTGATTTCATTACTGGCTTCTCTCGAGAAAAATAGCATACGATGGGTAAACAAATTACTGTTGGACAATTGATAGAACTTCAAATAATCATGATGATGTCCAGGCAATGATCATTATATAGGCATCACATCCAAGATTAGTAGACCAGCTCCTGCCTGCATCTACTACTATTACTCCCCTCGGGGCGGCTGGAATTGTGTTTCGTCGACTCCCCAAGGGTTTTTGGAATATTGGGGTATTTATAGAGCAAAGAGGCGGTGCGGGAGGCCATTGAGGTGGGCACAACCCACCAGGGCGCGCCCAAGTGGGTTGTGCTCCCCTCAGGGCACCCCTTTGGTACTTCTTTGGCCCATCCTATGTCTTGTGGCCCAGAAAAATTCTGCAAAAAGTTCCGCTGCGTTTGGACTCCGTTTGGTATTGATTTTCTGCGAAGTAAAAAACAGCAACTGGCACTGGGTAGTATGTCAATAGGTTAGTCCCAAAAAATGATATAAAGTTGCTATAAAATGATTGTAAAACATCCAAGAATGATAATATAACAGCATCGAACGATAAAAAATTATAGATACGTTGGAGACGTATCAGGATACATGCCTACATTACATTAACCAATTGGAGCTATTGTGTATCGCTCTAGGTTGTGACTGTTACATCATGAATGTCATCCAATACAAATATCCATCACTGATCCAATGCCTAAGCTTTTCTCATATTGGTTCCTGCTAAGTTACTATTGTTGCTGCTGCTATTACAATCACTACAAAACTACTTATGTTACTGTTACCATTACTATTGCTACTGTTACCACTGCTATCAAACAATCATACTACTATGCTAGTAAACACTTCGTTGCAGATATTTAGTTCTCCAAGTGTGCTTGAATTGACAACTCACCTGATAATACTTACAATATTCTTTGGCTCCCTTGTGTCGAATTAGTAAATTTGGATGAAATACTACCCTCGAAGACTATCGCGATCCCCTATACTTGTGGGTTATCAGAATGGTGCACGATGAACACATGCTAGAGTTGATCGAGAAAGAGACTAGCACTTAGAGAACTTCTCGTAGAGAGGCTACCAAACTGGCGACTCTTGTGACTGGTTGCAAGGCAAAACACACCCGACTAAGTGTCACGATGAATCGTATGGACATTAAGGCAAAAAGCAATAGCACAGACACTTCCATCGATATGAATTTGAAGTATTTGCACGATGTTCTGCCTAAAGGCAACGTGTTGCCAAAAAAGTATCGATGAGGCAAGGAAGGTATTGTGTCCTCTTGATTTGGAGCCGATAAAGTACCATGCGTGCAAAAATGACTGCACCATTTACCGAAACGAGTACTCCAACCTAACAAGGTGTCCAACATGCAATATTCTCCGATTCAAATGGGGAAACAGCAGTCAGGAAGACAATGATAATGATAGAGAACCCGCTGGTGGTACTCCTCATAAGGTTGTGTGGTACTTTCCAATCATTCCACGCCTGAAGCGTTTGTATGCAAACAAGAAGCAGGCAAAGCTTATGCTTTGGCATTCTAAGAGGAAGAAGGATGATGGGGTGGTTAAACACATTACAGATGGTCGACACTGGAAAGCAATCGATGACGAGTTCCCTAATTTCAGTGGAGATATAGGAATGTCAGGCTAAGCTATAGTGTGGACAGTCTGAATCCCTTTAGCAACCAAAATAGTGTGCACAACACCTGGACTGTGGTTGTCTGCATCTACAACCTTCCCCCGTGGGTGTGCATGAAGAGAAAGTATCTACACATGGCCAGATGAAGGGGTGCGAACATATGACGCTAAAACGGGTACGTATTTCCCATTGAAAGTTGTGCTGCTCACGATGGTGCAGGACAATCCGGTGTACGATTATAATTCGGGTCAGGTTTGCCAGGGGAACTACGCATTGCTACTTCTTGAGCTTACGTTGGTTTTTTTTCCTTAAAGAGGAAAGGGTGATGCAACACAGTAGAGATAAGTATTTCCCTCAGTTAAGATCCAAGGTATCAATCCAATAGGAGAAACGCGCAAGTCCCCAATCGATGCACCTGCACAAACAATCAAACACTTGCACCCAACGCGATAAAGGGGTTGTCAATCCCTTCACGGTCACATGCAAAGGTGAGATCTGATATAGATAGATAAAACTAAACAAAAGATAAAATATTTTTGGGTTTTTTGGCTTATAGATCTGAAAATAAAAGATTGCAAAATAGTAGATTTGAAACTAATATGATGGAAAATAGACCCGGGGCCGTAGGTTTCACTAGAGGCTTCTCTCATGAAGGCAAATAATACGGTGGGTGAACAAATTATTGTTGAGCAATTGATAGAAAAGCGCGAAGTTATGACGATATCCAGGGCAATGATTATGTAATATAGGCATCACGTCCGTGTCAAGTAGACCAACTCCTGCCTGCATCTACTACTATTACTCCACACATCGACCACTATCCAGCATGCATCTAGAGTATTAAGTTCATAAAGAATGGAGTAACGCATTAAGAAAGATGACATGATGTAGAGGGATAAACTCAAGCAATATGATATAAACCCCATCTTTTTATCCTCGATGGCAACAATTGAATACGTGTCTCGCTACTCCTACTTTGTCACTGGGTGAACTCACGCAAGATTGAACCCAATGCTAAGCACCTTTCCCATTGCAAGAAAAACCAATCTAGTTTGCAAACCAAACCGATAATTCGAAGAGAAATACAAAGATATCAAATCATGCATATAAGAATTTAGAGAAGATTCAAATAATATTCGTGGATAAGCTGATCATAAATCCACAATTCATCGGATCTCGACAAACATACTGCAAAAGAAGATTACATCGGATAGATCTTCAAGAACATCGAGGAGAACATGGTATTGAAAATCAAAGAGAGAGAAGAAGCCATCTAGCTACTAGCTATGGACCCTTAGGTCTATGGTAAACTACTCACGCTTCATCGGAAGGGCAATAGAGTTGATGTAGATGCCCTCCATGATCGAATCCCCCTCCGGCAGGATGCTGGAAAATGCCCCAAGATGAGATCTCACGGGAACAGAAGGTTGCGGGGGTGGAACAATGTTTTCGTGGATGCTTATGGTGGTTCTAGAATATTTGTGAACTAGGCCAGGAAGTCACCGAGGGGCCCACAAGGTAGGGGCGGACCCCTAGGTCGCGCCCTCCACCCTTGTTGCCGCTTCGTGGCTCTTCTGACTTGCACTCCAAGTACCCTAGATAACTTCTGGTCCAAGAAAAATCATCGTGTAGTTTTATTACGTTTGGACTCCGTTTGGTATTCCTTTTCTGCGAAGCTCAAAAACAAGGAAAAAACAGAAACTAGCACTGGGCTCTAGGTTAATAAGTTAGTCCCAAAAATAATATAAAATAGCATATTTGCATATAAAACATCCAAAACATTTAATATAATAGCATGGAACAATAAAAAATTATAGATACATTGGAGACGTATCAAGCATCCCCAAGCATAATTCATGCTCGTCCTCGAGTAGGTAAATGATAAAAACAGAAATTTTGATGTGGAATGCTACCTAACATATTTATCCATGTAATTTTATTTATTGTGCCATGAATGTTCAGATCCATAAGATTCAAAACAAAATATTAATATTGACATAAAAACAATAATATTTCAAGCATACTAATAAAGCAATCATGTCTTCTCAAAATAACATGGCCAAAGAAAGCTATCCCTACAAAATCATATAGTGTGGCTATGCTCCATCTTCGTCACACAAAGTATTCAAATCATGCACAACCCCGATGACAAGCCAAGCAATTGTTTCATACTTTTGATGTTCTCAAACCTTTTCAACTTTCACGCAATACAGGAGCGTGAGCCATGGACATAGCACTATAGGTGGAACAGAATATGGTGGTTGTGGAGAAGACAAAAAGAAGGAGATAGTCTCACATCAACTAGGCGTATCAACGGGCTATGGAGATGCCCATCAATAGATATCAATGTGAGTGAGTAGGAATTTTCATGCAACGGATGCACTAGAGCTATAAGTTTATGAAAGCTCAAAATGAAAACTAAGTGGGTGTGCATCCAACTTGCTTGCTCACGAAGACCTAGGGCAATTTGAGGAAGCCCATCATTGGAATATACAAGCCAAGTTCTACAATGAAAAATCCCCACTAGTATATGAAAGTGACAACATAGGAGACTCTCTATCATGAAGATCATGGTGCTACTTTGAAGCACATGTGTGGAAAAGGATAGTAACATTGCCCCTTCTCTCTTTTCTCTCAATTTTTGTTTGGCTTCTTTGGCCTCTTTTTTTGTTGGATTCTTTGGCCTCTTTTATCTGTCCTCACATGGGGAATGCTCCAATAATGAAGATCATGACACTTTTATTTACTGACAACTCAAGAATTACAATTCGATGCTTAGAACAAAATATGACTATATGAATGCCTCTGATGGTGTACCGGGATGAGCAATGACTCAAGAGTGACATGTATGAACTCAAAGTTCATCGGATCCCAACAAACACACGGCAAAAAGAGTTACATCAAATAGATCTCCAAGAGACCATTGTATTGAGATCGGAAGAGAGAGAGGGAGCCATCTAGCTACTAACTACGGACCCATAGGTCTACAATGAACTACTCACGCATCATCGAAGAGGCACCAATGAGGATGATGAACCCCTCCGTGATGGTGTCTAGATTGGATCTGTGGTTTCTGGAACTTGTGGCGGTTGGAATTGTGTTTCGTCGACTCCCCAAGGGTTTTTGGAATATTGGGGTATTTGTAGAGCAAAGAGGCGGCGCGGGAGGCCACCGAGGTGGGCACAACCCACCAGGGCGCACCTGGGCCCCCAGGCATGCCCAGGTGGGTTATGCTCCCCTCGGGGCTCCCCTCTGGTGCTTCTAGGGCCCATCACGTGTCTTCTAGCGCAGAAAAATTCTGCAAAAAGTTTTGCTGCGTTTGGACTCTGTTTGGTATTGATTTTCTGCGAAGTAAAAAACAAGCAACTGGCACTGGGCACCATGTCAATAGGTTAGTCCCAAAAAATGATATAAAGTTGTTATAAAATGATTGTAAAACATCCAAGAATGATATTATAACAACATGGAACAATAAAAAATTATAGATACGTTGGAGACGTATCGGGAATACATGCCTACATTACATTAACGAATTGGAGCTATTGTGTATCGCTCTAGGTTGTGACTGTTACATCATGAATGTCATCCAATACAAATATCCATCACTGATCCAATGTCTACGCTTTTCTCATATTGGTTCTTGCTAAGTTACTATTGTTGCTGCGGCTATGACAATTACTACAAAATTGCTTCTGTTACTGTTACCGTTACTATTGCTACTGTTACCACTTCTATCAAACTATCATACTACTATGCTACTAAACACTTTGTTGTAGATATTTAGTTCTCCAAGTGTGCTTGAATTGATAATGCAACTGCTAATACTTACTGTCGTGGACTTAACACGGCAGATGTCCTAGCGAAAGGACTTAGTCGTGGAGCCATCGCAACTAGGTTAGGTTAAAGGGGTTAATCGGGACAAAGGACACAGAGAGTTTATACTGGTTCAGCCCCTCGTGTTGGAGGTAAAGGCCTACTCCAGTTTGGGATTGTATTGCTTGGGTTTCAGTTACCAGGGATCCAATACGCTTGACCTAGTTCTCGGTCTCTTGTTTCTTGCCCTTAACTCACCGCCGGGTCACCCCTTTATATACACAGGTTGATGCCCGGCGGCTTACAGAGTCCCGGCCGGCTCATGCACAACGTGTCCGGCTCGATGACTAACTAAGCTTGCCTTACAAAACACGTTATGCATATGGCGGTTCATCCTCTTTGGCCTCAAGTCGCCTCTGGGTCTTGGGCCGTCAATAGGCTTGCCATAACCCGCCATCTTTATTTACAAGTCGCCAGTGGTATGACCCGGCCCCTCTTGGGCGGGTCATACCCAGTAGTTATATCCCCAACATTAGGCCCAGGTTGATTTGAACTTGTTCACATCAATCTTCAGTACCTGACTTGTCAAAATCTTGCATCGTCCATTTAACAAACTTGATGTAACCCGCCATGACGTCATCTCACAGAATCATGTTTGTCGGATCACGGGTTCCGGCAAAACCCTCAAGGTTCGAACACTGGGGTGCGCACGAAGATCTCCCCTTACCGATCCACGTCCTAGCTTCGCTAAGATCTCACGGACTATCTCGACGAACTAGCAACACAAAAAACACAAGGATTATACTGGTTCGGGCCACCATTGTGGTGTAATACCCTACTCGAGTGTGGTGGTGGTGGATTGCCTCTTGGGCTGAGGATGAACAGTACAAGGGGAAGAACAGCCTCCTGAGGTTGAAGTGTTCTTGTGCTTGGCGAACTGTGTGGGTGAGGATTTGATCCCGTCGAGATTAGATGCCTCCTATTGTGGTGGCTAGCCCTATTTATAGTGGCCCTGGTCGTCTCCCCAAATATTGAGCGGGAAGGGAGCCAAAAACGGCCAATTTGAAAGGGGACAGCTAGTACAACTTATCCTAACAAAAGCAGTCTTCGCCTACAAAAGGCTTTGGTGGTGACGCCGTCTTGGGCTCCATGGTGACCTCCGTCTTGCCGTCCTGCTTGTCTTGGTCTCGTTGCACCGATATGGAAACCTTTGCTTGATGCCTCGGTACTCCTCGCCTGCCCTTGCTTCCTTAGCACCAAAGAGAAAACAAGGACACTGTGCGCGCTGGCGCCCGCCTGATCTTGATCGTCATGGCTCACGTCACGAGAAGCTCGCGAGGTTTGCCTTGCCTTGATCTCTCCGCCCCTCGCAAGCCAACCTGGGGGGCCGCTCCCGAGGAGGTCTTGTGTCGTCCGCCTCGTGAGGCTTGGCCCCTCGCGAGGGTCTTGTATGCCTTGCTGGTGAAGATGGGCCGTACGGGCCCGCTCGCAGAGCCACGCCGTGGGCCGCAGGCAGGCAAGTCTGGGGACCCTCGTTCCCAGAACAAGCCCCCGGGCCCAAGCCGCGCTCGGGCTTAGCTTTGAGGCGAAGCCAAAGGTCAAGGGCGGAGCGCCGCGGGCCCCAATAGTCCGCGGCCTTGGTCGACGCGTGGCGGTTGATTGGACGTGGGCGTCTCCACTTCCCCACGCTGCCTCGGCAACTGCCCGACTGTCAAAAGGCTGGCGTAGACAGCGCTTGTCTTCACTGCTTCCCTTCGCCTTGCTTAGATCCCCTTTCTTGCGCCCTGCCTCCGAAATCCCCAGATCTGCTTTCGTCCTCCACTGCATCAACGACCAATGGCGCCGCGCAAGGTCAAGCCCTCCTTTTCGCCGGCTTGGTATGAACCAGCTCTCGACGTGCCCAATGTCTCGGAGAAGAGCCTCGCCGCCACACACTTGCTGACGGTAGGGGAGAGCAACGAGAGGGGGAAGACGGAGCTCCGGGTCGCCTCCGACGTGCCGGAGCCTGAGGGAAGCACCTTCTTCCCCTCCACGAGCAGTATCGCCGCAGGGTTGGTTCCTGAGGGAGTCCTGGATTAGGGGGTCCTCGGACGGCCAGACTATCCTTTAGCCGGATTGTTGGACTATGAAGACACAAGATTGAAGACTCCGTCTCATGTCCGGATGGGACTCTCCTTGGCGTGGAAGGCAAGCTTGGCAATACGGAGATGTAGATCTCCTCCTTTGTAACCGACTCTGTGTAACCCTAGCCCCCTCCGGTGTCTATATAAACCGGAGGGTTTAGTCCGTAGGACAACAACAATCAGACCATAGGCTAGCTTCTAGGGTTTAGCCTCTACGATCTCGTGGTAGATCAACTCTTGTAATACTCATATCATCAAGATCAATCAAGCAGGAAGTAGGGTATTACCTCCATCGAGAGGGCCCGAACCTGGGTAAACATCGTGTCCCCCGCCTCCTGTTACCATCCGCCTTAGACGCACAGTTCGGGACCCCCTACCCGAGATCCGCCGGTTTTGACACCGACATTGGTGCTTTCATTGAGAGTTCCACTGTGCCGTCACCATAAGGCTTGATAGCTCCTTCGATCATCGACAACGATGCGATCCGGGGCGAGGTTTTCCTCCCCGGACTGATCTTCGTATTCGGCGGCTTCGCACTGCGAGCCAACTCGCTTGGCCATCTGGAGCAGATCGAAAGCTACGCCCCTGGCCATCAGGTCAGGTTTGGAAACTTGAACTATACTGCCGACATCTGTGGAGACTTGAACTTCGATGGATTCGAGCCCATGTCAGGTGAGCCGCACAGTCACGACGGGCATGACTTAGCTCTGCCGTCGGACAGTGTTCGGGAGATCACACCTGCAACTACTCCGGCCCTCAACCCGGAGCAGATTGCGCCGTCCGGAGGCCGCACACTCAGTGGCGATAGAGCCGAATACTGACTTCACCTCCTACGAGACCTGTGTCGCCGGATCCTCGGATTCGTCCCCGGCCACAGGCCCCAAATCGCCTGCGTCCATGCCTATCGAATCTGATTGGGCGCAGATCATGGAGTTTACCTCCGCGGATATCTTTCAGCACTCGCCTTTTGGCGATGTGCTAAATTCATTAAGGTCTCGCTCCTTGTCAGGAGGCCCTTGGCCGAACTATGTCCGGCTCGAATGGGAGGCGGACGACGAAGAAATTCGTTCCCCACCCACCACCCACTTAATAGCCACTGTCGATGACTTAACCGACCTGCTCGATTTCGACTCCGAAGACATCGACGGTATGGACGACGATGCAGGAGAAGAACAGGAACCACCGCCCACACGGCGCTGGACAACCACTTCATCACACGATACATATATATGGTGGATACACCCAAAGAAAACAATGACGAGGAATGGAAGGATGCAGCGAAGGATAGTTCCCTCGAGAAGCAACCAAAGCGACGGCATAGGCGCCGCTCCAAATCCCGCCTCGGCAAAAACAGCGATAACAACGCAAGAAAAAATAATACCCCGGTCGACTCCAGAGGAAACAACGACCACACGGACCCAGCGACAGAGCAGGATGAACCAGCGGACGGCGAACATAGTACAGAGCCGCTGTCCAATCACGGCGACGCCGAGGATAAAGCTCATCAACCTCTCTCCGGAGAGGAAAACAGTCCGGACGATGATGCACACATCATCCCGGAAAGGCACTTGGAACAAGAGAACCTCCATAGAAGGCTTATTACCACCGCGAGGAGTCTGAAGAAGCAGAAGCAAAGGCTCAAGGCCGCGCAAAATACGCTCAACAGTAGATGGAACAAAGTGCTCGACACTGAAGAAAAGTACGGTGGCAGTCACCACACAAAGAGCTATCCAAAGCGCAAGCTATTGCCTGAATTCGATGATGAGGCCTTAGAGCCTGCACAGCCGAAAAATAAAACGGCCGACCGGTCAGATCGACCACCTCATGGCCGCGATAGGGCGGCTAACGAGGCCGCACATAAGTCAGCACACGATTCACGTGAGGACTTGCATCAAAAAGCCAGCGTGACCAGATCCATCTACGGATCTAGGAAGCGCGCTACAGCGCAGAATCAAAACCGAACACTACAACCGTCAGAACGCCATGACACATCCAAATACAGGGGTGCCGCGCACCCCCTATGCTTCACCAATGAGGTGCTGGATCACGAATTTCCAGAGGGATTCAAACCCGTGAACATAGAGGCGTACGACGGAACGATAGACCCTGGGGTCTGGATTGAGGACTTCATCCTCCATATCCATATGGCTCGCGGAGACGATCTCCACGCCATCAAATACTTGCCCCTCAAGTTGAAAGGACCAGCTTGGCACTGGCTGAAGAGCCTCCCCGAAAATTCAATTGGAAGTTGGGAGGAACTTGAGGATGCTTTTAGGGCTATCTTTCAAGGGACCTATGTCCGACCTCCGGATGCAGACGATTTAAGTCATATAATTCAACAGCCCGGAGAGTCAGCCCGAAAGCTTTGGAACAGATTTCTCCTAAGAAGTATCAAATCGTCGACTGCCCGGACGCCGAAGCCTTAGCAGCTTTCAAACACAGCGTCCGAGACGAATGGCTCGCCAGACACCTCGGCCAAGAAAAACCGAGGACAATGGCAGCCCTAACAAGCCTTATGACCCGCTTTTGCGCGGGCGAAGATAGCTGGCTGGCCCGTAGTAGCACCAGCGACCCAGGCACATCTGAAGTCAGGGATGGCAATGGAAAACCACGACGCAGTAAAAGCAAGCGTCGAAATAACGAAGATAGCCCAGACAACACAGCGGTAAATGCCGGATTTAGGGGCTCTCGACCCGGTCAACGGAAAAAGCCTTTCAAAGGCAACAGAGATGGACCGTCCAGCCTAAACAAGATTCTAGACAAATTATGTCAGATTCATGGCACCTCCGATAAACCTGCAAATCACAACCACAGAGAATGCTGGGTCTTCAAGTAGGCCGGCAAGCTAAACGCCGAACACAAGGGGAGGGAGACACCAAGTGAAGACGAGGATGAGCCTCGCCAGCAAAACACTGGGGGACAGAAAAAATTCCCACCAGAGGTCAAAATAGTGAACATGATTCACGTAACAAAAAGGAGGAGCAAACACGCACTCCGAGACATATGCGGCGTAGAGCCCGTCACCCCTAAATTCAGCCCATGGTCGGCCTGCCCGATCACTTTTGATCATTGGGATCTCCCGACTAGTATCCGGCATGGAGGATTGGCCGCCTTGGTGCTAGACACAATAATCAACGGATACCATCTCACCCGAGTCCTCATGGACGGCGGCAGTAGTCTTAATCTGATATATCAGGACACAGTCCGCAAAATGGGGATAGACCCAATGAGAATTAGCCAAAGCAATACTACCCTTAAAGGAGTAATACCGGGCCCAGAGGCCCGCTGCACGGGCTCTCTCGTACTAGAGGTTGTATTCGGTTCTCCCGACAACTTCCGAAGTGAAAAGTTAACCTTCGACATTGCTCCATTCCGAAGCGGCTATCAAGCACTACTCGGAAGAACGGCATTCGCTCGTTTTAATGCAGTACCGCATTATGCTTATCTTAAGCTCAAAATGCCCGGTCCATGCGACATCATCATAGTTAGCGGAAACACTGAGCGTTCTTTACGCGCGGAAGAACGTGTGGCGGCTCTAGCAGCCGCACACTAAACGACCTCCCCAACCAGAATAAATGATCAGTCGTCAAGACCATGGACACGGCTAGACGAGTCCGGCGCACCACTAGCTATAACAGCTTAGATAAACCTGAGATTGGTTTGATGGATATACCCCCATAGGCGGTACCAGGGGCTTCCCGCATGTAAAAAGGACTACAGTTCGGCTTGACCTCATTTAGATTGAATTTTAATGAGAATAATTAGGTTCTGGCACGAAGACTTTCATCTAAGTTTTTTTCTTTTACAGATGACAATCGTGCTACACCCTTCCAGGATACGGCACAACGGAGACACACGCGCAGACGTGCAGCAGGGCCCCACTCAAAGGTTTCTTTTTAGATTAAGACCCTGTGTAAACCTTTCTTACTGTCTCTTGTTGCTTCACACCCTCCAGATACTCAACACAACCGAGAGGGATGCTGGCGTTATTGGCATTTCGCCACGTCAGACTAATGCACGTACCTGGAAATTCAGGGTTCAAGGGCGTTACTCAGCCCGGTATATGTTGTAAAGACCGAATACCTTAGGGAGTGTTCGGCGTCGCGAGTTTGGCCTTATATGCATCAGATCCGAATCATGTCTTTGGTCAAATGTTGGGTTTGCCCGGCTCCCGTGTTTTGCTACCTTACGTTCCGCTCTATCGGCTAAGGTGGCACCGGGAGAACTGCTGCGATTGTGCCCTGGTTCATCTGGACGAGCACCTCAGTAGAGAAAGCCGAAAACTGACTGTCATGATAAAGCGCGAGACTGGTCAACCACTCGATGACCTAGCGGAATCTTCGGGATTACTCCGCATTAACGAAGGGCCGGTTTTCCCGGTCATGTACGTACGCTCCCCGTACTCGGATGAGCGCGGAAGTACCAGGGGCTATATAGTAGCCCCACTGTCAAACTCCTATGGTTAAGTGAAAGTGTTAAAGCAATATAGTCTGTTTGCCTCGTTCGCCGCGCTACCACCTCCTTAATGGACCAAGACATTGGATCAAGTGTGAACACGCACTTTTGCGAACACCCCCGCATTATATGCGTGGGGGCTGAAACCGATGACTGCAAACTTTCAGGTTATATATATATACATACATACATAAACGCCCGCACATGAGGCATAATAATACTTTCAGGCAAAAGTATAAACACAGCCTTTATAGTCATAATAGCATTGTTTTTACAATTGGGATACATGTCACTAGAACATGATACTCTTCGAGCACTGAGCCTCTATTAAATGAGCGCCTTCTAGGACTTCTTCAAAATAGTGCCCGGCCGATACTCGGCCTACGGCCGAACTCTAGGTTGCAATAGCGGTGGCCTCCATCTCTGCCCAGCATGTCTTGACACGGGCAAGAGCCATCCGCGCACCCTCTATGCACGCCGACCTCTTCACAGCGTCAATATGCGGCACAACACCAAGGAATCGTTGCACTAAGCCAAAATAACTATTCGGCCTTGGTCCTTCCGGCCAAAGATGATCCACAACAGACCTCATGGCAAGCCCGGACAACCTATGGAGCTCGGCCCACTCGGCCATTTGCTCATTTAACAGCAGCGGACGCACTGGAGCATTGAACTACGACCAGAACAACTTTTCCACTTATTGATCTTTTTGATCTTTGAAAAACTTGGTCGCATCAGTAGCACTCGCTGCCAAATCCAAGTACGCGTCCGCATAACTCCATAATTGATCCAGAAGGGCATACTTAGGATCTCCGAACTTCGTCTGCAACCAAAAGGGCTTCCCAGCCGTGATATCTCCGGCTTGACGTAGCTCCTCCTTCGCCGCTCTGATTTTAGAGCGGGTTTCCTTGGCTGCTACCATGGCTTTCTCCAGGTCCGCCGTGTTCGTTTGACTTTCCCTTTCAAGAAGTTCATACCGGTTGGCGGCATCTTTTAAGTCAACAACCATCTTGGCTATTTTCTCTTTGCTCTGGCAATGCGCAGCCTGTTCGGCTCTTAACTCTTCGACCGCCTTTAGGGCGGCCGCGTCACTCCTCCTGGCTTGTTCCTTGGCTCGGGCAAGTTCCGCCCGAAGGGTCTCCACGGCGGCAGCTCCATCTGCAGTCACATCATATTATAGAGACCAGCATCATGCTCCTCTTAATATATGTTGATCACCGGAGAATACATACCCTGTGCTTCGTCAAGCCGCTTATTTACAAGCACGATGTCGGCATCCGCTGCATCAAGCTGCCGCTTCAGTTCGGCAAACTCACCAGTCCGGCTAGCCACCGAACCCTCAGCCGCCTACACATGAAAGAAGTATGATCATTACCTGGGACTACGATCCTCTGTTTGCCGCCTTTCGACAGCAACCAGAGTCTCAGGGGCTACTATCTTCATAGGGCACACCTAGCGTGTGCGGTACCGTCAAAAAATATATATTACTTTGCGTACCTCAAAGCCTCTTAGCAGGCTCATAAAGGCTTCATGCAACCCACTTTCGGTGGATGAAATTCTCTCCAACACCGTACCCATTAGAGTACGATGCGCCTCTGAGATAGACGCTTGCTCCAGAAGACTCATCAGTGCGTCCGGTCGTGCACTGGACAGCCCCAGACTCTTTTTGTGGCTCTCCTTAGGAGCCGAATACTCCGGACTTTGAGTGGCCGAAGGGTTACCTTCTGGCCTTGGCGGATCAGGAGAAATCCTCCGTGACGACACCTCAGGGTCGTCAGCCTCATGAGGTGGGGAGGCACGGGGAGGCGTTTCGCTCTCCATCATCTTCGGAAGAAGATCCCCCGAAGACGAACTCTGTCGAGAAGGGCTACAATCTGAACTACAAGACATACGTCTCGGTTATTGTTCTCAGAAATGAAGCAGGGTATATTTATTATAAAGTACTTTTGTTTACTTACAGCTTGGTGGAGGGATGAGCCCCTTGCGGGCACTGTGCGGTAAGGACGCCCTCCGAGGCAGGGCCCCTTGGCGAAGATTTCTTCCCTCGTTTGGAAACCATCGTTTCCAAGTCTTCCGAGGCGGTCCTCTTCCTTCCTTGGGGAGAGGGAATTTTAGATTCTTCTCCTCGGTTATACTCCTTCGCGGAGGCACTAATTCCCCTGG
Source organism: Triticum aestivum (assembly GCF_018294505.1). Taxonomy (NCBI): domain Eukaryota; kingdom Viridiplantae; phylum Streptophyta; class Magnoliopsida; order Poales; family Poaceae; genus Triticum; species Triticum aestivum. Next base: position 321,592,297 of record NC_057802.1, on the reverse strand, counting down.
TTTCGATGAATAATGAGTGAGGCCCGCTTTCGGCTTCTTTATTCCTCCCTTTATCTTCCCCTGATGGCGCTTGATAAGGCGCAAGCTCAAGCATCCTAGCTAGTATAGGATCTGGTGAGCCTTCGGGAAGGGGGGCCGAACACCTGATCATCTTCGCCTTTTTTAGCCAGTCCTTGTCAAAAGGCGACTTTTCAGAATGATGTTGTGATAAATTAAAAAGACAACGTGTTCGGCCGTGGAATTACTTACTTGGGTGTCTGGACGATTGCAGTTCAGACCCGCATCCTTGGTGGTGTCCGGACACTTTATTCCTGATCCGAAGAACAATCCATACATCTCTTCGAGTGTCGTGCCGAAGAATTGTTGAATAGTTCGCGGTCCTTCCGGGTTGAACTCCCACATACGGAGAGATCGGTGTTGGCATGGCAGGACCCGACGAACTAGCATGACTTGCATTACCTTGACAAGGCTGACATCTCCCTTGAAGAGATCTCTGATGCGGCTCTGCAATGTTGGCACATCATTAGCTGGCCCCCAGTCCAGCCCTTTGTTGACCCATGACGCCAATTGTGGCGGAGGGCCCGGATGGAAGGCGGGGACAGCTATCCACTTACCGCTTCGAGGAGCGGTGATGTAAAACCACTCCCGCTGCCATGACTTGGATGTCTCCGGGAAGGAACCCTTTGGCCATGGAGCATCGGCGCCCTTGTTTATTATGGCACCTCCGCACTCTGCGTGTCGCCCCTCAATCATCTTCGACTTCACATTGAAGGTATTGAGCCATAAGCCGAAGTGTGGGGTGATGCGGAGGAAGGCTTCACACACGACGATGAACGACGAGATGTGAAGGATGGAATCCGGAGCCAGATCATGGAAATCGAGCCCGTAGTAGAACATAAGTCCTCTAACAAAGGGATCAAGACTAAAGCCTAGCCCTCGGAGGAAGTGGGAAATAAATACGACACTCGTTGGATTCGGGAGTGGGGATGACTTGCCCTTGAGCAGGCAGCCTGTGCGAGATTTCGGCGGTCAGATACCTGGCTTCTCTTAGCTTCTTGATGTCCTCCTCTGTGACAGAGGAGGCCATCCACCGGCCTTGAAGGTTGGATCCGGACATGATTGAAGGTCCGAAGCGCTTAGCCCGAGCCTTGAGTATTGGAATTCAAGGTGGGGGGAAGGGAGGGATCGAGCGCGAGAAGAAAAGGACATGCCTTGGCCCCTCTATAAAGAGGGTGAATATCAAGCGTCCTCCGCGTGACCGTTTGGAACTTGCCTAAAATCGAGGAGTCATATCAGCAGGCACGATTGGGTTACCCACACCCGTATTGATGAGAATCCCGTGAAAAGAGGGACACGATCTCTGCTTCGACAAGACGTGGCCAGAAAACCGCCTCGCAATATGTGCAGTGGCTGGTTGTGAAAAACGGTTCGAATAATGACCGGGCCGTGGTGTGATGTCATGCTGCAAAATGTGTCAGCAGATTAGATTTGTGGAAATATTATTCTCTCTGTGGTGGTATGTGGAATTTGTTTTGCAGAGCCGGACACTATCCATGTGTTCAAAATCTTCTATGGAGTATTCGGAGGAGGAACCCGCCTTGCAATGCCGAAGACAATCTGCGCACCGGACTCATCGTCATTGAAGCCTGGTTCAGGGGCTACTGAGGGAGTCTTGGATTAGGGGGTCCTCGGACAGCCGGACTATATCCTTTAGCCGGACTGTTGGACTATGAAGACACAAGATTGAAGACTCCGTCCCGTGTCCGGATGGGACTCTCCTTGGTGTGGAAGGCAAGCTTGGCAAAACGGATATGTAGATCTCCTCCTTTGTAACCGACTCTGTGTAACCCTAGCCCCCTCCGGTGTCTATATAAACTGGAGGGTTTAGTCCGTAGGACAACAACAATCAGACCATAGCCTAGCTTCTAGGGTTTAGCCTCTACGATCTCGTGGTAGATCAACTCTTGTAATACTCATATCATCAAGATTAATCAAGCAGGAAGTAGGGTATTACCTCCATCGAGAGGGCCCGAACCTGGGTAAACATCGTGTCCCCCGCCTCCTGTTACCATCCGCCTTAGACGCACAGTTCGGGACCCCCTACCCGAGATCCGCCGGTTTTGACACCGACAGTTCCCCCCTTCTCTGACTTCTTCTATGAGGTCCTCGGCCACTACGGGCTGGAGGCGCTGCATCTTCATCCCAACTCCATCCTTCTCTTGTCAATCCCCGCCTACTACTGCGAGGCGTACCTTGGCGTGATGCCGTCCGTGCCTCTGCTGCGCCACCTCTTCTTCCTCCGCGTTAGCGAAGGTCATATCTCCGGGTGCGCCAATTTCATCGCGGCTGGCAAGGCCAACTCAATCTCGAATACCGGGAAGAAGGCCGACAACCTCAGGGCCAAATGGGTCATGATGGGCGCCAAGTGCGTCCACCCGCGCTTGGTGCTGCCGACGGAGATGCCCCAGTCCGACAAGGGGTGGTCTTGTGCGAAGCTTAGTCACGAACGGGCATCATCGGTGTTGGAGCAGATGAAGGCCGACTTGAAGCCGGGCAACGCGAGGGAGGCCAAGGTGACAGGGGCCATGCTCCTGAGGGAATTCTTGACGCTGCGCGTTGCTCCACTTCAGGCGCGTGCGAGCCCCTTGTGGAGGCTTGGAGATGAAGAGGACAAGATTCGCCTGAGCCCGGAGGCCTTGCCCGATGATGAGCTGTCCGCAATTTTGCGCCTCTTGGTCGGGGTCAATCAGGAGTACCCGCCGAGCGCCATCGTTCCCCTGTTCTGCCGCAAGGACTGGAGCAAATCGTGGCTTCCAGGCCGACTTTTGATGGTCGCGGGCTGGTGCCGCCGGCGCCTACCGGGGCCCCTGCGGCGTCGAAGCCTGTGGAGTTCTCTTCTGACGAGTCCCGCGGGGAGGAAGAGGGGGAGGAGGAAGACTCGGAGGTGACCCCCGAAGGGATGGGGGAAACATCCCTCTTGAGCAAAGCTGACATCCTCCGCGCCCTGCCAGACGACGCTGAGGCCGACGCCCGTTAGGAGGAGGGGGAGCTGCCCGTCATCCCGACAAGGGGCAGATCGTCGCTGGTCTCTCGAGATGGCACCCCCGCCTTGGCGCCGTCTGAAGCTGCTTCCGGTCCCACTGCTACGCCATTTTCTACTCCTGGAGCCGGCGCGCCCGCACCTCAAGCCTCGAGGCTCTCGGGCTTCAAGCTCACCAAGCGGAGGGTGGACTACGCCGCGGTGGACCAGTAAGTGCTCGAGCTTTGCCCTGTCCTTTCTTATGCGGTTGCCCCCTGACGTTCGTCCTTGGTTGTCTAGGCCGCTGCCTTCGGCGAAGAAGAGGAAGAAGGATGCAGCGGCCGCGCCCCCTCCGCTGAGAAAGGAGGCGACAGCACTCGCGCCTCCCTGGCCCAGTCGCCCTCGCGAGGCCAGGAGGAGCGTCGTCACGAGGAGTCAGCCCCCGAGGTCCCGCTGGCTCCGGAAGTGCCGACGTCCGGCTTGGATACCGAGGCTCCAAAGGCTCAGGAGCCCTTGGTCTCCCAGGCCTTGGTGACGGCATCGCCTCCTTCTCCTGCCGTGCCATTGCTCCCAGGTTCTTCTGCCTCTTCCGCTATCTTGGAGCGTGCCCTTTCAGAGATGGCCCAGCTGCGGGAAGATCTCCTGGGCGCGGATCCGCGCCTTGTAGCTGGGCGCCTGGAGCTGGCCTCCGGCTGGCTTCAGTCTGACGCGGCGGTCCGAGCGACGCTGAACCAGGCCGCGACGGCTTCCGAGAAGGAGAAGCGAGCCGCCGCACAAGCTGCGGCCGATCGCGAGGCGGCGCTGAAGGACGCCAAGGCCGCCCGCGACCGCTGCCGGGCGCTGGAGGACGAGCTGAAGGGTCTACACGATGAGCACACAGAGGAAGCTCGTGGCCGCCGGGCGAAGGAGGAGGAGGTGAAGGCCCGGGAGGACGCCATCAAGAACGGCGACGCCGAGCTGGGGGAGTTGGCGAAGACGCAGGCCGCTGAATGCAGCAGGCTGGAGGAGCTGGAGCAGAAGGTGGAGGCGAGGAAGGCCGATCTTGACGCCAAGGTGAAGGTCCTGACCGAGGACCACGCGGCCTTTGCGCTTCTCAAGAAGAGGCCCCGCGAGGCTCTAAAGTCACTCTATGAAAAGGGCTTGGAGAGGCCGCTGACCACCAATGAGGACGGCCCCGCCCAGCTGCTTCCCTACCTGGTTGCCGCGCTTGAGGAGGTCGTGGCCGGCGTCGGTCCTATGGCCGAGGCGGAAGCCCGCGTTCCCTCCTCAGCTGCGCTGGCATGCGTCTTCAGTCACCTCTATCTTCGTGACCCCAGCGCTCGTCTTGACGAGCTGCTGGAGCCTGTGGCTGGTGAACACTGCACGGCTGCTGCCATAGCCGTGAAAGGCCGGGTGGAGGCCCTGCTGAAGAAGTTCCGCGGCTTCACTTCCACACATTCGACTGAAGGCACCGCCACTCCTGTAGCTCTGGCCGGTGGCCAAGACGACGGCGACGCCATCAAGGGAGGAGTGCCTCTCGCGAGCGTCGGTGGTGTTCAGGGATGACCTGCGGCTCCTTTCCTGTTTTATTCCTGTAGAATGCATCATGCCTCGTGGAGGCGTTTAAACTTGCGTTTTATATTGTGAGAACAATATGTCTTGTAATATTTGCTTTGAGATTTTGCGATTTTTCTTCCTGTTTGCTTTGAGTTCTGCGTCAGCAGAGCCCGGCCCCGCGCATACCTCAGCCGCCGTGGAGCCGACCGGAGACCAGGACGGACCCAAGGAGTGAGGGGCTATGTGACCAGTTAGGCTCCTGAGTCGCGATGCTCAGGAGTCCCCCTTGACGCGCAAACAACTTATAGGAAGGAGACGCGGGGATTGGTTTGGTGTTCTACATCGGCAGAGCCTGACCCCGCGCATACCTCAACCGCCGTTGAGCCGACTGGAGACCAGGACAACCCAAGGAGTGAGGGGCTACGTGACCAGTTAGGCTCCTGAGTCGCGATGCTCAGGAGTCCCCCTTGATGTGCAAACAACCTTCATACCTTTGCCCTCGCCGAGGCTCGGCTCGGGAGGGGCGCGCGACGACCAGGTCCGGGGGACCTAGCTGGGTGGCGTACGCTTGGGCGTGACCCAAGCGCAGCCCCCATGCCCAGCCCCCTCGCGTGACTCTCCCGAGGGGAGGGTGTTGCGGTGAGGCCGGACACTGAGCTCTGGGGCTCCGTGAGGTTGGTGCGGCCGTGAGGCCGCCCTCAGTTGTTTATCACCAGCGCGGAGCATAGTGCTTCTACTTGTGCACGGGCATAGCCGCTCCTCAGCAGTGTCAACGGCCAGCGCGGAGCATGGTGCTTCCACTGGTGCATGGGAGGGGACTCCCTACTGCGGAGAGCCCCGGGGGCATGTACAGCCCCGCCCTGACACGTGGCTTGCACGGTAGGGCTAGACAAGGTGTATCTGGGCACTCATGAGCCAGCGCGGGACTCACGAGGCTCTACCTCAAGGTGGGTTGCGCCTGGTCTTGGTTTTTCTTTGCTGCGCTGGTCCTGCGAGGTGGTCAGACAACCTGCGCCGAACGAATCTCCTGAGGTTATCGCGTGAGAAGGACAAGCACCAACGGCCCCAGGAGGTGACGTGAACGGGGCCGGCCTGCCAGCTAGAGCTCAGCCACTGGATTTGTCGATGTTGCAGGGACGGGCCCGAGCACAGACGCCGTGCTTAACCTACTCACGCGAAGAATCCTGAAGAAAGACGGCCGGCGCGCGGCTCCCATGGTGGGTGACGATCAAGCAGGTAATAATCATAGGTAGATTAAGCATGGAAAGCATACTGGCTTAAGTAAAATGCATGGTAGATACATGCCACTGGGTCAGGCCCGAGTGGCTTGGGGATGATGAAGCCCGAGGGGCGCCCCCAGTAAGGTAAGCTAAAGACATAAAAAGGGATACATGCCACAGGGACAGAACCACGTGGCCTGGGAATGATGCAGCCCAAAGGGCGCTCCCAGCTAAACAAACTTGGAAAATGTCACCTGATTCTGTTGATGAAGGAGAGTTGGGGCAGCTGAAGGTACGCGGCGAAGGGGTTGCTCCTCACGAGCCACCGGGGCCCTGAGCCTCGGGAGGCTCTGGGGGTCCTGGTGGTTCCTTGAGGACCGTCTCCATCTCCGTCAGGACGGCGTGGTGCCTGGCCTCCTGAGTCGCCAGGGCGCGCTGCAGGTTGTGCTGATAGGCGGACGCCACGCTCGGCATGCCAAAAGGCATGTGAACGTAGCTATGCGGTGGACCCTCGCAGCGTCCCACGCGTGAAGGCCAGAAGAGCTCCTGAGATGCGGCCCTGTTGAGCCCTGGGATATTGATGCAGATGCGCAGTCCGGCATCCTCGCCTGGATGGGGAGCTGCGCCTGATGGACGGCGATTGCCGCGCATGGCCCTCGCATCTTGCAGCTCCTGGGTGGTCCCGGTGATGAACTCCTAAGCGGTGGGCGCTCCTCGCCCTGTGTTCTCCTGAGGGAAACGTGCCATGAAGCATGCCTCCAGGTGGTGCCCAAGCGCCTCCCTCGTGATGTTGGCAAGGTCGGAGGCCCTCCAGAAGAGATCCCCCGAGCCCTGCCCGAGAAGGGCGCCGGGCGCGCTTTCCTATGCGATGGAGGGAGGCGCCCCAGGTGCGGGCGCTGATCCAGGCGTGGTGCCACTTGAGGTGCCGCTTGCCTGAGGCCCTGCGCGGTGCAGCAGCTTCTTCTTCTTGGGGGTGACCTCAGGAGGGCGCTCGCCCTTGCTGTCGGGGTCGTCGATTGCTGCGGCTTGGAAGGCACGCTCGAGGGAGCACACCGTGTCTCTTTCTTCGCATGGGACCGTGATGATACCACCACTTCCTGGCATCTTGAGGACATTGTAGCCGTGAGGGGTCACCGCCATGAACTTGGCTAGGGCTAGATACCCGAGGATTGCATTGTACGGCAGGTGGATGTAGGCGACGTCGAAGTCGATGAGCTCGGTGCGGTAGTTGTCGCGCTGTCCAAAGGTAACGGGAAGGCGGACCTGCCCGATCGGGGTAGTGGAGCTGTCGGACACTCCTGAGAATGGCTTGGTGGGCTGAAGCTGATCATATAGCACTTGGAGGTTGTCAAACGTGTCGATGGACAGGGTGTTAAGCCCTGCGCCGCCGTCGATGAGAGTCTTGGTGACTTGTACATTGCTGATGATGGGTGAACAGAGCATCGGGAGAACGCCAGCAGTGGCTGTACACTTGAGCTGATCTGCCGAACTGAAGGTGATGGCGCACTTGGACCACCTGAGCGGGCGTGTGGCTTCGAGCTTGGGGAGGACTGCGTTCACCTCACGCGCAAACTGCTTGAAGATGCGCTATGAGGCTGGGGCTTGAGCTCCGCCCAGGATACAAGTGATGGCACGCGGCTCCTGGAAGGCCCCAGCCCCCTCATCCTGATGGTGGTCGTCGTTCCTTCTTGGTGGTGGCGGCAGCGGAAGAAGCCCAGCGTTGCCCTGAGGACGATCCTCACGAGGCTGGTCCCTCCAGGCACCCTTGCGATGCTGATCCTACCAGCGGTCCTCACGAGGCCGGTCGCGCCACTCCTAGTGCGGGCCACGGTCATCCCAGCGTCCGCCACCATGTCCTCCCCCTCGGCCATAGCCCCGGTCGTTGCACTCGGGGCGTCGACCGAAGTGTCCTTCTCGAATGGCTCTGAGCTCTTGACAGTCGCTGGTGTTGTGGCTATGTAGGTTGTGGAAGGCACAGAACGGTCGGCTGCTCTTGGATGACTTGGGCTGGTCCCTGCCGCGCTTGGTGTCTGGCTCTGCCGCGAGCACGGCTGCTCCCTTGCGCTTCACGTCCTTGGCCTTGGCTTTCTTCTCCTCCGGGTCCGCAGCCGGGAGCTCGAGGAGGGAGAGACGCCCCTCCTCAGCTCTTGCGCACTTGGTCGCCAAGTTAAACAGCTCCAGAGACGTGCACAACTCCTCGTGGATGGCGAGCTCCTCCTTCATCTTGACATCGCGGACGCCATCAGAGAACGCGGAGATGATGGCCTCGTCAGTCACCTTGGGGATCTTGAGGCGAACGTTGTTGAAGCGCTGGATATACTTCTGGAGGGTCTCTCCTGGTTGTTGCTTGACGCGGCGTAGGTCACCCACGGCCGGTGGGCGGTCGCGAGTGCCCTGGAAGTTGGCAACGAAGCGGTTGCGCATCTCGTCCCAAGAGGAGATCGAGCCTGGAGGCAGGTTCAGGAGCCACGAACGAGCGCCGTCTTTGAGCGCCATGGGGAACCAGTTCGCCCTGACTTTCTCGTCGCCGTTGGCCGCCTCGATGCTTAGCTCGTAGAGCTGCAGGAACTCCGCGGGGTCGGGGGTGCCGTCATAGCGAGGAGGCAGATCCGGCTTGAACTTGCCCGGCCAGGCGACACTACGCAGCTCAGGGGTGAAGGCGCGGCAGCCGGCCGTGGTCACCGGGGCCCGTCTTGGAGGTGGAGCTTGGTCTTGGCGCCCGCGCACCACCACGGCAAGCGCCGCGGGGCCCTGCCACGGCAAGCGATCCGGACGCGACGGTGCGGGGAGTGGTGGAGCGTTCTCTTGTGGTCGAGGGACTTCTTGACAGCTTCTTTCTTCATGCGCGGGCGCCGGACGCGGTGGGTCGCGCCGTGGAGCCGCGCGCCCGGGCGCCAGGGCACCGTCTCAGTGCAGAGGTGGTGGAGGTGCTCCGTGAGCTACGTCGCCCATAGCTGGCGGAGGGCGAGGCAGCGAGAGGGATGGCGCAGGGGAGCCCCCTGCGGCGATGACAAGCTCAGCGATGCGGTCGCGCCAGTCCTCGTAGAGGTCGTCGACGGGGTGGTAGCGCAGGAGCTCGCGTGCCATGCACAGAGCGGCCTGCGCGTCCACGGGGGCGCGACGAGCGTGGGATGATGAACCGGCCTGGGTCAGCGATGGAGTGTCGGTGCAACGAGGATGCTTGCTGCTCGTTCCCCGACGGGCCGGTGGCGGCGTTGGCGGCAGGCGACGGAGAACGACGGGGTGGCCCGCCGACGGGAGCTGTCTGAGCAACATGGGTGGCGGGGGCCGCCCGGCGCTCAGCGCGAGCACAGCGAGCGTCCGCCATGGAGATGATGAAGCAACGGGACGCGGAGCGACGGAAGGGAATCCTCAGTGCACCCCTACCTGGCGCGCCAAATGTTGGATCACGGGTTCCGGCGAAACCCTCAAGGTTCGAACACTGGGGTGCGCACGAAGATCTCCCCCTACTGATCCACGTCCTAGCTTCGCTAAGATCTCACGGACTATCTCGACGAACTAGCAACACAAAAAACACAAGGTTTATACTGGTTCGGGCCACCGTTCTGGTGTAATACCCTACTCCAGTGTGGTGGTGGTGGATTGCCTCTTGGGCTGAGGATGAACAGTACAAGGGGAAGAACAGCCTCCTGAGGTTGAGGTGTTCTTTTGCTTGGCGAACTGTGTGGGTGAGTATTTGATCCCGTCGAGATCAGATGCCTCCTACTGTGGTGGCTAGCCCTATTTATAGTGGCCTTGGTCCTCTCCCCAAATATTGAGCGTGAAGGGAGCCAACAACGGCCAATTTGAAAGGGGACAACAAGTACAGCTTATCCTGACAAAAGCAGTCTTCGCCTGCAAAAGGCTCTGGTGGTGACGCCGTCTTGGGCTACATGGTGACCTCCGTCTTGCCGTCCTGCTGGCCTTGGTCTCGTTGCACCGATATGGAAACCTTTGCTTGACGCCTCGGTACTCCTCACCCGCGCTTGATTCCTTAGCACCAAAGAGGAAACAAGGACACTGTGCGCGCTGGCGCCCGCCTGAGCTTGATCGTGATGGCTCACGTCATGAGAAGCTCGCGAGGTTTGCCTTGCCTTGATCTCTCCGCCCCTCGCGAGCCAGCCAGGGGGGCGCTCCCGAGGAGGTCTTGTGTCGTCCGCCTTGCGATGCTTGGCCCCTCGCGAGGGTCTTGTATGCCTTGCTGGTGAAGATGGGTCATACGGGCCCGCTCGCAGAGCCACGCCGTGGGCCGCAGGCAGGCAAGTCTAGGGACCCCCGTTCCCAGAACATCGACAATGTTAACCCGCCATGATGTCACTTTGCATTAACTTCGCACAAGGCCCAGGACATCTTAATTGATACTTATCTTAATGAACATCCTGAAAATCAAGGCACCGACATAGCCACATGATGATTTCGGTCTCCTCGATTCCCGCACATGCCTTGTATCCATCCTCTTATAAATAGGGACAGGGGTCCTTTTCCCCCTTGCCTCCTCGTCTTCCTATTCCACCTCATGACTCCTCTGCAGACCCGAACTCTGTCGCCGTCGACCTCCGTCCACTGCATCAGCTCAGGCCGCTGCATCAACCTGATTAGACCAGAGAACACCGGCACACCACCGCTGCTCACCCGCATCCGTAAGTACTCCTGTGCTCATGCCTCAAATCTGTACTAGGGTTTGGGCAGTTCATCGGTGTTCTTGCCATTCTTTTTCTTTTCCTTTTAGACCAAGTAGTTTTCAATCTGAACATAGTACAAAACTTGTGCTGTAGCAATTTTAGCACTCGTTCTTAATATCAGAATACTTCCTCTCCGTATAAGATCTCCTCTGAGCACACGGACTTTTCTACTGCCGCCACATTAGGTTTAGGATTTACCTCATTTTCTGAACAGCCATAGATCCAGAATTATAGCTCCAGTCTGTGAAATCTGTTTGTCCATCACTTAGCAAAATTTTCACTGATAGATTTGAAGTATCATAGCTGCCATGGCGGCCTATACCATAAACCATGACCTGCCATACAACATTAGGCCCCGTTTAAGTTGCCATCATACGCTTCATAACTTGTATAACCCGGTAATGTTCTCCGGCTTAACCATGCTTATTTATTCATCCTCATAGTTCGGTTCTCCGGTTTAGCAGCTACTTTGTAATCTAAACTGTAGATCCATAGCCATTAGCCCCTCACGGCGGTTTAAACAATAATTTGTAACCTGCTAGGTGTTCACCGGTTTAACCATGTCTTAAATCATCTTGTTTAGGTCGTGCACCCCAATCATGACTAAGACAGTTACATCATGCGACTAGTTCCATCCATTGTCATAGAAGAAATGCTTCAAGAATATGTCAAGGTTGGCTTTTTGCTACCAAAAAATATCCTTCACTGGCATGCTCCAAACCCAGATGAAGTTAGACCTCAGCCGCAGGATAAAGAGGTCATTGTTTTTATGGATCACATGAACCGGGGTTTCTCACCGCCCGGGTCAAAATTCTTCCGTGATGTTCTGCATTTCTTTCAAATTCATCCTCAAGATATTGGACCCAACTCCGTCTCAAATATCTGCAATTTCCAAGTCTTCTGCGAAGTATACCTTCAAGAGGAGCCCAACGTTGAACTCTTAAGAGAATATTTCTATCTGAACCGCCAGAACGAGTTCACCGATGGGCCCAGCTTAGAGCTTGGTGGAGTCTCAATCCAGCGGCGAAGAGATGCCATTTTTCCTTATGCTCAGCTTCCAAGTCATCCCGAGGATTGGAATCAGACCTGTTTCTATTGCCAGGATACTTCTCCTGCTGACGAGAGTCCCTTGCCGGGTTTTCATGAACAACGGCTCAGCCCAAGGCACCCTCTCCCCGAACGGCTCACCACTGCTGAAAGAGCCAAACTTATGCCTACCTTTTCAAAGGTTAGAGCGCTGTTGGGCAATGGATTGACTGGTGTCGACCTGGCCTGTTGCTGGGTGGCTTGGAGGATCATACCTTTGAGCCGCCGACCCTGTTTAATGTGCACATATAATGGTGATACCAAAGATCCACTTCGCTACTGCTTAGCATGGTTGACTGATAAAGCAATTAATGAGATGACCAAAACCCTTCTCAACGAAAGTTTGGAGAACTGCAGCAAAGTGGGGTTGAATCCCTTCTGCATACTCAACCCGGCACCGGATGTAAGTCTGTCTGGTTCATTTATTTCACTTCCTTGTTCATATAATTTGCAAATCTCCAACCTTTATTGTAATTTTTGCAGGCTGGATCCGCCTTTTGGAAAAGGAACTACGACAAGAAAGCCGCCAAGAAAGCCAGGGCTAAGACTAAAGCCCTGAAGAAGAACAAAAAGAAATCAACTGCTTCTGATATGTTGAACCTGGATGAAGATGATGACTCGGAGGTAGACCTCAATTCCCTTGGCTCCTTTTCAACTATCTTATTGACACTGATTGCTATCAGGATGACGCGGAAACCATCCAGGCGGGTGATGAAGAGGTAACTATTATTTCCTCTGACTCAGAGCCTTTGCCAAGACAGAAAACTCGACAAGAGATCCGAAAAGTAAGGTTTTCTCACCCTTTAGCTCACTTGGATCCCAACTTTATTTTGAAGCAATGACAACATGAGAACCGGCGCAGAAGTCGGACCAGTGGAGGCGGAGAGCTTTCCTTCGGTTTACCTAACACACCAGCCCCACGCAAACGCCGGAATGAGGTGCTTCAGAATTCCAACTCTTTCTATCCCAAGGCAGGTTTTATTCGTCAACCACTTAATCCTTCCAACTCAAATTATAAGGGAACTTCTCACTCTTCTTCGGGCGATTCATCTCAGACTCAGCTTCTGGCTTTCAAGACTGCCCCTGGGTAAAAACTTTATCTTTGTTTTTCCACATCTCTGCACATATACTAACCTTTTCAAACCTCTTGCAGTGGAATAGCAAAGCCTAGCAAAAAGGCTAAAATAAACAAGCCAGCTGAAGACCCCAAGACTCATGAACCGGAGAGGCAAGCACTAATATCTGAAGCCTGCGTCCAACACCCGGAGGAGCTTGCTGATGACCCGCCACCAGAGAATCCTGGTGCCTCCACTGAACATACAATTGTCGATCCTTTGAGTGCTGAACTGTGAAGCCCAATCAAGCCTTCGGAACCAAGCACTGAAGAAGTTCTGATCACCGGCACTGGTTTTCAAGAACTGGGAACCCTATTGCCCTGTCAAAAAATTCTGCCAAAGAAGAATTGATCGAGAAACGCAAAGTCAAGTTTGATATGGCCAATTATTCTCATCTGAGCATTAGTGAAGTACTCTTCGGCTACCTCAGCCAAGTGCACACTAGCCGGGATATGGAGATTGACATGGTCAAACACATGCACCAGAAATATGAGGTATCAACTTCTGCCTTGTCTGTAAGATATATCCCTTCAGCCCCCAAGTCTACTGAATATGATAGAATTAAATATACTGTAGACTTTTAGATAGCCTGTAGATATGTATCAAAATCAAAACTAGTAGCCCCCAAGGGCCAACTTAAACTTATCAAGTTAAACCGGGACTTTCAGATAATAAGGATCAACTTTGCACCTGTAGCCCCCAAGGGCTGGTTTAATCATCATGAATAAGCCGGGACTTATCACCACTATGATGAATAAAAATCTCACCATAGAACCCTCACAGGCCGGGTTATATTTGGAAAAAAATATGAACCGGATTTGTCTGTCACTGCTTCATAAAAGAAACTTTCTGCACCCATTAGCCCCCAAGTGCCAAGTGTTATCGCTTGCAAAGGGTTTGGGACTTTTCCTTGTATAAGACTGTAGCATAACTGTGAATATTTGTTTCAATCTTCTACTTGTAGGAGGCCTCCAGCCAATTTCAATCTCAGTTGACCGATTTAAAAACCCGGCTTGAATCACAAGAAGCTGAGACCTGGAAGGCTGACTCCAAATTCAAGTTTAGCTTGGATGAACCGGAGAAGCTTAAAACTGGGTTTAATACTGAGAAAGCCGCCTGGGCTGAAGAAAAGGCTGCCCTGATACAGAGAGCTGAAAAAGCTGAAACTTCTTTGCAAGAGGTCACCACCGAGCTTAGCGGATTGAAGCGTCATATTACACAGATGACTACCGCTATTTTTGGTAAGTAACACTGAAATATCATGATCAATGGTTATTTTTTGATGCTGTAAACCGCCTGATGACTTACTCACATATTGTATTGAGCAGGCCCCAGGAGCAACAATCTTGGCCAAGATATGTTGATAAAGCTCAAGGCGGTTTATACCCTGGTGGAACAATTATACACAGGTGCTCAGCGCACAATAGCCACCATCTCACCGACAACTCAACCACCATCCCTTCTTAATGATGTGGTAAGAAAACTTTCTGTCCTGCCCACAATAATTGACAAAATCAAGTGGTCGGCTGCAAGAGCCGGTGCCATTACGGCTTTAAGCCGTGCAAAGGCGTGGTAGGCAGAACTAGACCCACGGGTTGTCCCGGCTTAAAAGAGGATGGGTCTGCCTTCGATAAGAAGGATTTTGCTGCTTGTGTGAAAGAGATGCGTCCGCTGGCGTGTCTTATTGCTGAGGAAACAGATCTGTCAAAGTATCAGGTGGCTTATACAGCGGAGAATCAGAAAATGCCAACGCCGGCTTACAAAATTATGGACCTCATCCCTCCAATCTGTAAGCATACTTTAGCCCCTGAAATCGATCCGTATGAGCTTATCGATGACGAAGCTGAATTTCAAGCCTTAACTGGCATCAATTGGTCGTCGCCTAACTTCCATACGACGGAGGAAGACAAAGAACCGGTGCAGGATGACTGGGAGGCCTCAACCCGTCACGACTAGGAGAATTGATCCGCAGGGCGGTTCTTATTCTGCATCGTCATACATTGCTTGAAAACCCTTAATCAGTTGGGCCGCTTGATGCCTTGTAATAGGCTTAGTTGAAAAAACCATGATCTGTCACGCCATCGTGCGTGTTTATTTGCATAACACTACCGATCCGTCATTCGAAGATCTGCCACTTATGCTTATAATGTCAGCAATTATGCAGACCATGCTTATCATTTTTTCATGCACATAAGCAGATAACAGGTGCCGTGGCGGTTTACCCCAGGGCCGGTCATAATACCCCATAGAAAAACCACTGGTGACTGAGTAGTCCATAACCAGGGCGGGTTATAAAAACCTCATATAATTACAATAAAATAAATATCATACCTGTGATATTTGTTCACACTGCCGGCTTATCATGCGACATGCAGTAAGGGTAACAGCCCAAAGTCTTAGAGCACAACGCCCTGTTCAATTTATTCATACCACTGGCTTACAACGCCATATGCAGCAAGGGTAACATCCCGAAGCTTAGAGCACAGAACTAGAAGCACATAATCATCATATACTAGCGACTTAAAGTCCCAAGCCAGGCCGGGTTAACAAAAACTCTGGATAGATTCATATATGAATCATAAGGCAACATGGCCCTAATCAATTTTCAACCATATATCAACATGGCACCAAAAGATGAACCTCAAAAAACAAAGCAAATATAAATCAGAAGAAACCAGGCATTCATAGGCTGCCAAGCCTCAATGTCAAGTTCTATTCAAAGGCCGCACAGCCGCTGAGTTAAACCTTAATTCAAACCTGTAAGCTGGACCTCACATGACCAATCGCCGTTTTAACTTTGACAAATTCAGGGTCTTAAGATTAATTGTTAAGAGTACGACGAGTCATTCCAGGATTACCTGGTGGGAGTGGCAGGCAAACTAAGGCAGGATAACCTGGATTTTTGGTGAATACACCTGGCGTCCAAGCCTATCACAAGGGACAACAGAGCTCTGTTCATTAAGAAGGAGCCCCCAAGTAATATTTCATTCCAGGTCTATAAGCCGGATGAATAGGGTAGTCAGAGCTATGCTCAATGAGCAGGAATCCCCCAAGTATTTTGTAGTCATGGCGTACAAGTCGGATCAAGAGGGTAGTCATAGCTATGCTCAATAAGCAGGAAGCTCCCAAGTGATCGTATGAAGTGACAATAAAGACTCATATTCTCAGAAATGAAATGACAGAGCCCCTGAATTATCAGGGTTGCCGGCTTTATTATATTCATCATAATATATACATTGACAAATTATGTACATCACAAGAACCGGTGGCTCAGGTGTAATAAGGCCGAAGATGAGCAATATTCCACAGCCGGCGGGTCTCCTCTTCCGACGTGCGTGAGTCCTTGTGGTCTCGAACATCGATAAGGTAGTATGACCCATTATTCAGATTTTTGCTGGCCACAAAGGGCCCTTCCCAAGGTGGGGATAGCTTGTGCATGTCAGTTTCATCCTGGATGAGCCGGAGCACCAAATCTCCTTCTTGAAAGGTCCTGGTTTTAACCTGGTGGCTATGATCACGACGCAGATCTTGCCGGTAAATCGCTGAACGAGCCGCCGCACGGTCACACTCCTCATCCAACAGGTCAAGAGCATCCTGACGTGCTTTCTGATTATCAGCTTCAACATAAGCCGCCACACCGGGCGATTCGTGACAGATGTCACTAGGGAGAACCACCTCTGCTCAGTAAACCATGAAGAAAGGTGTGTAACCCATAGATCTGTTGGGGGTAGTATTGCTACTCCATAACACTGAGGGCAATTCCTCCACCCAACAACCCGGCGTCCTCTGCAAAGGGACCATAAGCCGGGGCTTGATGCCTATCAACATTTCTTGATTGGCTCTTTCATCTTGGCCATTGGACTGGGGGTGAGCCACTGATGACACATCTGTGACAGCCTGGTTTTTGCCCCTCTTCTTTTTCTGATTTCTATTTGCCTTTTCTTCGAATTTGGGTTTTTGAATCATTTCAGTTGGACTTTAACACTTTGGCATAACCTTGATTTTCACCCAAGTGGCTCACTTCTCCCAAACCATCGTTTCTTCTCTGGTTAATCCCAAAATAATTTTAGGCATATTTTTCTTAAATGAAAAATATTCATTTCCTCCTCTAAAACCCTAATTAGCAACATGTGCTCCAAAGCAACCCCTATTTTTCTTGCCCACAAAAATCTGAGAAAATTCCCAAATATTCTCTGAAACCTAGGGCACCTTCCTGAGTAAAAATATTGCATCACTTTTTGGAATATTTTTGCTATAGAAAATCTTTTCTGTTCTGGTCAGAAAGCTAGTTTCTACAGCAAGTACCCTTTTCTTTGATCCAATGCTGCTGAATTTTCTTGAGCATCACTACCTTCCTAAGTGATTGCTAAACCCCAAAGCTCAGCCCTCAACTCTTATTGGTTTGACCACGGTAAACTCCCAAAGTTACTGCCCAGAAACATACCAGGAAGTAAAACTCTAATTTACAGCACCTGGGCTCGAGTCAAAGCTTTGGAACGACCCAAACCACTAAGGACTACACACCAGACATGAATTTATGGCAAGCGTGGCTCTATGCCAGAGTTCGCGCGGTGACCACGCGTGTGCACGATGCCAACGTGCTAGTGGATGAGCTCTGGATGCCGCCGAACGCTCTGTTCATCGCGTGCTCGCTTCCCCGGCTTCCGCACCTTGCCGAACCTCGCCACCATCATCGTCTCGACCCACTTAACTCCCTCCTAGCGCTCGCCTATGCCGGAGCTCGCCGCAGCAAGCACGGGCGCGATCCGGCCAACCGAACAGTGCGCCGCGCCACTGTGTTCGTCTCCACCCCCCGTCCCTGTGCTCGTCTCCGCCCTCCTACAGTGCCCGCGTGAGCTGCGTCGCCTTCTTCCCCTCTCACTGACATCGTTCGTCGCCGGGAGCTGTGTCCAGAAGCCCTTCGGCGGAGCCCGACCCCCTCTCCTCGCTCGCCTATAAATATAGCCCTCCCCAGCCCTCTCGAGCATCACCAACTCACCACACACACACTCCACAACGCAGTAGAAAGCCGTAGCCCAGCCGGGCAGGCCTCGGGCCGCCGTCCCCAAGCTCGAGCTTGCCGGTGATCCCCGCGATTCGCCCCCACTGTTCCAGCCCCTCCCAAGCTCGAGCCACTCTTCCAGAGCCTCCATGGTGCTTCACTGGTGCCATCCGACCCGGTTGGAGCCCCTGGTGCAGCCTCTCGTCGCCGTCATCTCCAACTCCGGCGACCTCTACTCTCTGCCGCCGCTGGAGAAGCTCGTTCCGACACCGTCCGACCACCCCTAGCTATTCTACGGGTATGGGCAGGTGCGCCTCGATCTCCTCTCGCGTTCTATCCCTCTAGATTTGGCCAAGGAGCCCTCCTCCCCGGCGTGAGCTCATGCGAAGCCCCGCTGTGCTCTGTTTCTCTCTCTCCCCCTCGCACCTGACTACTGGGGCCTGCTGTCAGCCACTCAGGCCGCGCCTGTAGCGGTATGAGTGGTGGTGCCCCGCGGGTTTACGTCTTCGACGTCACCCCTCCCTAGTTCTGTTTTATTTAAATTTAATTCAAATTTATCCAGAGAACTTCAAACAGCCATAACTCTTTAACCACAAGTCCAAAGGAAGTGATTCTTTTTTGCTTGTGTTCTTGATGAAAAGATATAGCGGCTCACCAAAAATGAGCTTTTTCTCTGCTGCCTAGATTTTCTGGTGATTTTCAGAGTGTTTCTTGAAATTTTCTTTCTCTGTTTTTAATTATTTTCAGAAGGTGAAGCTTGTCTTGAGGATCACTAGGAGGAGTGTGAACCTCATCTGCACTAAGGCAAGCCACAACAACATTTTCATGGTGCCATTGCAATATTTGTGATTTTCCAGCTTTAATAAATGATTTAGTTCATGCATTTAAATCACTTAAATGAATATATATTCTGTTGAATGCTTGTTTAGTTTGGTATGTTTAGTTTACAGTAGTTTGAAACTAACTACGTTAGTTTAAGTCAGTAGAACTAATATTTGGTTATGAAGAAATAAAATGACTATGAAAAAGAATTGGTTTGGTTAATATTTTCTTAAGTGAGAAAAGGAATTATGTTAAGTTAACATCATGGTTAAGTTTGCTGAATAATAATAACCAGAGAAGTGGTATGAGTTGTTGATGGCTAGTACTTGATGTGGTTAACCCATTTATTTTCGATGACAGGTGATGCATATGGTAAGATTGCATTTTCATGGCATATCATGACACCGGTTATTTTTACTTTAAGTTAAACCTGATAATAACTGAATTTGAACATATCGTTGATCGGGTCATGGTGCCACTGAATTGAGTTTTTCCCAGTGCAACCACATTTGCCTTTATGGGAAGGCCTTTATTCGGTCCGTTGCCATGCCTCTGGTCGGTGCCTCCAACAAGGGAAGGTTATGGGCATGCGTTACCCTAGCCCGGTAAGCAAACATAACCTTGTGTGCCCGTAGTTGTTATGGTACCTTGTCCCCGTTTGGGACCGTTTATGTTTTGCCACGACGGTGGCCGTTAGTGCCTTTGGTAGGCACGGGGCCACCCAGGACTTAACCCAATGGGGAGAGAGTCGGAGTGGCCGGGAGAGTGTCATGGCAATGGAGGGGGTTCCGTCGGAATGCCGTTGGTCCACCCAAATGGGAGTGCGAGGCCATGGATTCCGTGGTGTGGGTACAGTGCGCTACTTCTGCAGAGTGTATTTAATCTATCGATAGCCGCGTCCTCGGTTACGAACACAACTCGGAAGTAGGTCACACCATGGGCAACGTTTAAATAATCATGCACACTAATGTTAATAACATGGCACTGTTGGAAAGATGATGGTTGAGAAACCATGTTGATGATGGAGACCAAAGTGTTGGTCCGTTTGTGATCCGTGATATGATCACCGTTTGGTTACGAGGTAACCCGTTTGGGGACCATGTTGTTGGTTCGTTTGTGATCCGAGAAAGATCACCGTTTGGTTACGAGGTAACCCGTTTGGTAAGCAAGTCCGAGGGACTTGAGGCACGAGATCTTGTTCACTTCATCCTTAGTATGATTTTCTTTGCATTGATAATAGTTTGGTTAATATCTTGATATTGTTGGTTATTATGTTTATGCTTGTTGTGAGCTTGCAAGTACATTCAATGTACTGGCCTGGCGTGTCATGCCAGATTTCAGGAAAGTCTCGTTGGATCGGAGTGCTATTCGAGTCTAGATCGTGTCCACATCGGTGTCCCTGTGCTATGGAGTCCCGCTTCGTCGTCGTTCCGCTGCCGCGTAGTTGTCGTGATCGAGACCCCTTTATGTTCACCAAATAATGTACATATTGTCCAGCCGCACCATGTGTGCCGCTTGGCCTCGCAACTTGATCTAATGTGAACTATGTTCCGCTAGTATCAATAAAGCGGTTGTTTTCTGTACCAAGATGTTGTGCGTTGCCAGAAGACATGGTCTCTGGGCTGGCAATGCAAGGTAAACCGGTTGCTCTGAGTCGGCGTGCCACAACATCAAGACGAATATGCTCTCGTTGACAGAATTCTTTCATAGAACCCTTAGACAGATTAGTGCTATTACCAGTTATAATGCTGTGAGGATAGCCAAACCGGAAAATCACCTTTTTGATGAATTGAACCGTTGTTGCCGCGTCACACCTACTGACCGGCTCTGCCTCAACCCACTTTGTGAATTTGTCAACCGCCACCAAAAGGTGGGTCTTTTTATCTTTGGATCTTTTGAAAGGTCCAACCATATCCAGCCCCAGACTGCAAACAGCCAAATAATTCGAATCATCCTCAATTCTTGAGCCGACACATGAGCTCATCTTGAAAATTTGTGACAACCATCACATTTACTGACCAAATTCTCTGCATCAGCATCAGCCGCCTGCCAATAAAACCCATGACGGAAAGCCTTGGCTATGAGAGACTTAGAGCCGGCATGATGACCACAATCTCCTTCATGAATCTCTCACAGGTTCTCACAACCTTCCTCAGGAGAAACACAATGTTGAAACACCCTTGTGACACTGCAGCGATGCAACTCTCCATTGACAATAGTCATTGACTTAGACCGCCGAGTTATCTGCCTGGCCAAAGTTTCATCTTCAGGTAACTCGCCCCGGGTCATATAAGACAAATATGGAACTATCCAATCAGGAATAGTATGAAGAGCCGCCACCAACTGCGCCTCCGGGTCAGGAATAGAAAGATCTTCCTCCGTAGGAAATTTGACTGAAGGGTTATGCAGAATATCAAGGAAAACATTAGGTGGTACCGACTTACGCTAGGATCCTAGCCGGCTCAAAGCATTAGCTGCCTCATTTTTCCTGCGATCAACATGTTCCACTTGATAGCCTTTGAAATGACCAGCAATAGCATCAACCTCTCGGCGGTAAGCCGCCATGAGTGGGTCTTTAGAATCCCAAGTGCCCACTTGCTGAGCCACCAAATCTGAGTCCCCAAAGCACCTCACCCGGCTTAGATTCATCTCCTTAGCCATCCAAAGACCATGGAGCAAGGCTTCATACTCAGCTGCATTGTTAGTACAAGGGAACATCAACCTTAAAACATAACAAAATTTATCACCTTGTGGGAAGTCAAAATAGCTCCAGCCCCCGAGCCTTCCAACTGCCCGGGTCCATCAAAGTGAATAGTCCAATATGTGCTATCTGGCTTCTCCTCAGGCATCTGCAGCTCTGTCCAATCATTGATCAAATCCACAAGTGTGTGAGACTTGATGGCTGTGCGAGGCATATATTTCAAACCATGGGGTCCAAGCTCAATGGCCCACTTGGCTACTCGACCTGTGGCCTCTCTGTTTTGAATAATATCCCCTTAAGGAGCAGAACTGACCACAGTGATGGGATGACCAAGGAAATATTGCTTGAGCTTTCGACTAGCCATGAACACCCTATATACCAGCTTCTGCCAGTGCGGATACCTCTGCTTGGATTCAATGAGCACCTCACTGATATAATAAACCGGCTGCTGAACCGGATGTTCCTTGCCTTCTTCCTTCCGTTCCACCATAGTCGCTACACTGACGGCTCGGCCATTAGCAGCCACATATAACAATAACGGCTCCTTATCAATAGGAGCTGCAAGGATCGGTGGCTCAGCCAACTGCTTTTTCAATGCCTCGAATGCCTGATCAGCAGCATCACTCCAGACAAAGTGATCTGTTTTCTTCATCTTCTGATACAGAGGGATAGCTTTTTCTCCCAACCGGCTTATGAACCGGCTTAAGGCCGCAATACGACCCGCCAGACGCTGAACATCATTAATACATGCCGGTCTAGCCAAGGAAGTAATAGCCTTGATTTTCTCCGGGTTAACTTCAATGCGTCTTTGAGAAACCAAAAAACCCAAGAGCTTGCCTGCTGACACACTAAAAATACACTTGGCCGGGTTAAGCATCATTTTGTAGACCCGGAGATTGTCAAAGGTCTCTTTTAAATCATCTATCAAGGTATCCTTCTTCCTGGATTTCACAACAATATCATCCACATAAGCATGAACATTGCGTCCAATCTGATCATGAAGGCAATTTTGAACACACCGCTGGTAAGTCGCCTAGGCACTTTTGAGCCCAAAAGGCATAGACACATAGCAGAAGGCTCCAAATGGAGTGATCAAGGCTGTCTTCTCCTGGTCCTTAACTACCATCTTGATCTGATGATACCCGGAATAAGCATCCAAAAAACTCAAACGCTCACAACCCGCCGTAGCATCAATTATCTGATCAATACGAGGGAGAGAAAAAGGATCAGCCGGGCAGGCTTTATTAAGGTCTGTGTAATCCACACACATGCGCCAAGTACCATTTTTCTTAAGCACCAGCACCGGGTTAGCCAACCATTCAGGATGAAAAACTTCAACAATGAACCCACCTGCCAAGAGCCGGGCCATTTCTTCACCAATGGCCTTACGCCTCTCTTCATTAAAGCGACGAAGGAATTGCTTGACCGGTTTAAAATTTGGATCAATATTGAGAGTGTGCTCAGCGAGTTCCCTCGGTACACCTGGCATGTCTGAATGCTTCCATGCAAAGATGTCCCGGTTCTCACGGATGAACTCGATGAGCACGCTTTCCTATTTCGGGTCCAGATTAGCACTGATACTGAACTACTTGGATGAGTCACCAGGAACAAAATCAACCAACTTAGTGTCATCTACTAATTTAAACTTCAACAGAGGGCCATGCTCCGTGGTTGGTTTCTTCAAAGGTGTCATATCTGTCGGGTCAACATTATCCTTGTAAAACTTCAACTCTTCTGTTGCACAAACAGACTCAGCATAAGCAGCATCGACCTCTTGACACTCCAAGGCTATCTTCCTGTTCCCATGTACTTTGATGGTGCCCTTATGACCCGGCATCTTAAGCTACAGATAAACATAACAAGGCATTGCCATAAACTTGGCATAAGCCGGCCGCCCAAACAAAGCATGATAAGGGCTCCTGATTTTAACGACCTCAAAGGTCAATGTCTCGACTCTGGAATCATGATCATCACCGAAAGCCACTCCCAAAGCTATCTTGCCCACTGGATACGCCAGCTTACCAGGCACCACGCCATTAAAGACAGTATTAGACAGCTTAAGATCCTTATCAGTCAAACTTATACGACGAAAAGTATCATAGTAAAGGATATTGATGCTACTGCCTCCATCCATGAGTACTTTAGTGAGCTTATACCCTCCAACCTGGGGTGCAACCACCAAAGCTAACTGACCTGGATTGTCAACCCGGGGCGGGTGATCCTCGCGACTCCATACAATTGGGTGTTCAGACCATCGCAAGTAGCGAGGGACCACTGGCTCAACTGCATTCACCGCCCTTTTACGAACCTTCTGGTCACGTTTGCATAAACTCGTGGTGAACACATGATACTGACCACTGTTGAGCTGCTTCGGATTACTCTGATAACCAGACTGCTGCTGCTGATTCCCTTGACCAGATTGTTGATTGAAACCGCCTTGATTGCCTTGGCCCTGGAATCCGGAGTTTGAGCCGCCACCACCAAAACCAAGCCCGTGAGAGCCGGATCCTGCCCCGCCGTTCGGGCCATGTTTATTCTTGAAAAAATGGAATTTTTGTACTCCCTCATGATGAAGCAATCCTTCCATAGATGATTGGACGGCTTCTCTTCCGTACCATGCTTTGGACAAGGCTGATTCATCATCGCCTCAATGTTAAATTTTGGCCGTCCAAGCCGGGGCGGCTTTCCCTTGCGACGCTGATTATTATTCTGCGTATTGGTGTTAGCCACAAAATCTAAATTGCCATCAGCTTTGCGCTTACCGTTGCCACTTTGACCCGTCGTATTATGCTGCTGCCGCTTTGCATTGCCGCTCTTCTTCCCCTTACCAGTCTTCTCCTCATCAGACTCAGGGTCTTTAGTACTATCTGAGTCGGCTACTTGGCGAGAGCCGCCATGAGCTCCCCCATGTCATTGCAGTGGCGTTTAAGCCGCCCCAATTTCTGCTTAAGGGGAAGGAAACGACAATTCTTCTCCAACATCAGGACTGCTGAACCGGTGTTGATACTGTCCGATGGGTGTATAACGGCTAAGATCCGGCACACCCAATTAGTTGTTGACTCACCATAACCTTGTACGCAAGAGTCTAAATCTAGAATCGACATAGGCTGCTTGCATGTGTCTTTAAATTTTTGGTTAAAGCACGTTTTCAACTCTACCCATGACCTAATGGTGTTAGCGGGCAGCCCTTTCAACCAAGTACGAGCCAGCCCATCCAACATCATGGTGAAATACTTAGCACATGCAGCATCACTAACATCCAACATCTCCATAGCCATCTCATAGCTCTCAATCCACACGTTAGGGGGCTGATCCGCTGTTTAATTAGGTACCTTACGAGGGCCCTCGAAATCCTTAGGCAACCGCTCATTGCGCAGAGTCGGCACTAAACACGGCACACCCAAGGTTCTAGAGGTCACTCCTGCCTCCACAGATGTTGATGGATAAACTGGATATTGCTGTTGAGCCGCTAGCTGAGCCGCCAGCACAGTCTCCCGACGCGCCCTGCCCTGATCCACCAAAGTCTAAGCATCGACACCACCACACGCCGGGTCATGCCTACGAGGCTGATTATGATGTTGCTCATTGCTCGAGACTGTTGGCGAGTCAATATGCCTGCTATAACTTTGGCTTGGACGAGGGGTCGAGTGAATCCTTTCACACTATACGAATAAGCCGCCTGTTGAGCCACTGCTGTCTGAAGAAGGTCTCTGGCCCTCTGTGTCTCTATCGCAACCGGAGATTCACTTTCAACCGGGAGAGCCGCCAACCGTGTCGCCGCAACAATCATATTATCCAGAGGGTTGGAATGATGACCCGGTGGTGTTGGAACATGCTGAGGCGGAGCCATATCCAAACGAGGCGGATCCACAGTACGCGGCTGAACCGGCGCCCCGGTCACGAGCATCTCAACCGCCTGGTTTACCACGGGCGGGTCACTGGTCCCTGCCCCAGGCATGTTGAAGAGGTTCCTCGCATCGTACTCCAGAGGTAAACGACTCCGGTGCCTCCTTCTCATGATGACGTTCGAAGCGTTTTGATCCAAGGTAAGCCGGAAAGATTCTGCATGAATCTGTTGTGCCTGAGCGTCCAAAGCAGCTCGCTCTGAGGCCATCCTGGTGTTCTCAGCCGCTAGCTCTTCCTTGGCTTGAGCTATCTCATCTCGTAGCTTCGCAACATCCACTTTATGTTGTTCTTGATTCTTCGGGGTTACTGACGATGACATGTACCTAGGGTAGGGTAATAGACCTGATCCAAACACCCTTCCCAAGGACACTGTCCTACGGTGAAAGACATTCAAAGGACAACAACTTCTACCGACTGAAATCACCTCACGATGCAACCCACTCGACCATGGGTTCCACTCGGATAACCCAATTCCATTCGACCAGGATATAATCATTCGACCATATCAGAAACCACTCGAAGTACAGAAGATCTAAGGTCAGTCTGGATGACAACGGTCAGGCGTTCACTCCGTAGTCTTAATGATCATTTATACGACTTTAATGCTGACGTTAGTAATGTCCCATCTTTATGTAAATTGAACCCTATGTAACGGGGGATGGCCGGGGTCCTGGCGCACTCTATATAAGCCACCCCCTCCTCTGGGACAAGGGTTCGCACCCCCTGTAACTTCACGCATAATCCAATCGACCAGCCTCCGGGCACCGAGACAGTGCTGTTACTTCCTCTCAGAAGGGCCTGAACTCGTAAATCTTGCGTGCACAATCTCACCGTAGCTAGGATCTTGCCTCCTCCTATCTAGCCCCCATTCTACTGTCATACTTAGAACCACGACAGTTGGAGCCCACCGTGGGGTAGGTGTCTTAGCGACTTTCCGGTGAGGTTGCACTTTTTTCCGATTCCCATCATCATGGTTTCCAGCGGTGGATTGGCTGAGGGCCGCGAGATCCGTCTCAGCGCACTCGTCTTCGTCGCCGACGACTCCGGCTGGCTCCAGGAGGCCCCCCTCTACGTCGAGGCGCTCCCCGTCCGCGGGGCGATGCACTTCCGCGCATGCGTTCACGACGTCCTTCTGCGGCAGCCGTCGACCCAATATCGGTCGGCTCCTACAACATCTTCGCTCCCCGCTGTTCGCGCTGCAAGCAATCCGGTCGGTCACAGCTTCAGCGGTGGGTGAAGCATGCGGTGGCGCGCCAGTCGGCCACCTCTCAAGTTGCGGCAATCGAGCCCGACGACTCTCTCTACAGCCTGTTTGATCTGTCGACTGGCTCCGTCGAGACCTTGTCCGAGTGCGATAGTAGCGACCCTGCGGCGTAAGTCCTGGTGGTCGACACACCGTGCGGCCCGCCTGGTGTTCGTCGCGACGGCAGTGGCGATCCGTCGCGTGTTCACGAAGAATACCACCCCGAAACCTTCTCTTCGCAGCAGAGGGAGGAACTGCACCGCCGCAACGTGGAGGCGCTCCACACTCCCATCGTTGGAGAAACCTTCGAGGCTCAGGCCTTGGAGGCAGCGCCTGGCCACTTTGGCTAAACGTACTCGGCTGGAGAACCTTCAGCATGCACTCGATGAACGCGCTCGGCAGCTGCTTCCTGAGTCCAGTCGACGGCGACAATTGTTCTCGCCTCAACCTCAGGTATACCACACTCCGATTCAGAATCTCACAGCTGCAGCTCGTATAGCAGAGTCCATCCAGCCGTCCCAGTCAGAGGCTGGACGAGGTTTGATGCAGATCCGGGCATTGCTCTGAGCAGCAGGAGAGAAAAACACAACAGTATCTCAGTCGTGTAACAGAATCCATAGCAGATCTGTGGTGGCTGACACAGTCCAGTCGGCTCACAGCCCTAGATCGTCTCCGCGGCATGAGGGACGTGGGCATCACCAAGAGCAGTACTTGGGTTGGAACCACGAGCAGTACGATCATCGGCTCGGCCGTGATGACCGCCGTCGAGTGCCTACGCCCCCTCCGAGGGGCGGATCATATGTGCCCCGGCATAATGATGACAGGCGCCCGTACACCGACGAGCGGAGGTTGCCAGTCGATCCCAGAGAGCCAGGATTTGATGCAAGGTTAATTCTGGTGCAAGGCTTGGTCGATAGGAACCGAGCACACAGAGAGGGGCAAGACAGAGATCGCCCGACTGGAAGCAGAGTGCATGTTTCTGGGCCCGAGTGTTTTAGCAGATCCATCAGAGCTGCAGAGATCCCTCCCAACTTCAGGTTGACAACTGGAGTTAGCAAGTTCACTGGTGAGTCGAAGCCTGACACTTGGCTTGAAGATTACCGAGTGGCTGTTTAGATAGGTGGTGGTAATGATGAGGTGGCTATGAAGCACCTCCCCCTGATGCTTGAAGGGTCAACTAGAGCTTGGCTGAATCAGTTGACTCCAGGCAGTATATTCAGCTGGGAAGAGTTAGCCCGAGTGTTTGTCAGAACGTTCGAGGGCACATGCAAACGACCTGCAGGGTTGGCAGAATTGCAGCATTGTGTACAAAAACCGAATGAAACTTTGAGGGATTACATCCAGAGGTGGACCACTTTGCATCACACAGTGGAGAATGTGTCTCAGCATCAAGCAGTTTGCGCCTTCAAGGAGGGCGTTCGGTATCAGGAGCTTAACCTGAAATTTAGTCGGACAGGAGACATGACCTTGACCCGAATGATGGAAATAGCCACACGGTACGCAAACGGAGAAGAAGAAGACCGACTCTGTAGAGGCAAGAGCAAACCAGTCGGCTAGGACACTGGAGGAGGTAATTCCAATCGGAAGCAGAAGCGCAAAGCAGAACCTGTGGGTCCTGGAAAGGTTGCAGTCGCGACCCAAGGAAAATTTATGGGAAAGCCTAAAGGGCCCTGGATCGCCAAGAAGGTAAAAGATCAAGCAGGAAATGATGTGTTGGATTTGCCATGCCACATTCACACCAAAAAGGATGAAGACGGTAATCTGATTTATCCCAAACATACCACTCGACAGTGTCGACTCCTTATCCAGCAGTTCTGAGAGAAACAACCCAGTGACAAAGAGAAGGAATCTGATAAGGATGAGGACAAGGAAGAGGATGATGATGGTTTCCCCAATGTCAATTCCACTTTGGTGATTCTTGCTGACATCGAAAGCAAAAGTTGAGTGAAAGTCATCAACAGGGAAGTAAACATGGTTGCTCCGGCAACGACGGCATATTTGAAGTGGTCAAAGACTCGCATCACATTCAACCAGTCCGACCACCCGCCGCGCGTTGCCACCCCCGGGAGGCAAGCGTTGGTGGTCGACCTAGTCGTTGGGGGCACCCGATTGACCAAAGTCTTGATGGATCGCGGCAGTGGTTTGAACATTTTGTAGGCTGAGACCCTCCGAGGGATGGGCATTCCAATGTCCAAGCTCAGCGAGAGCAACATGCGGTTCCACAGAGTCATCCATGGAAAGAAAGCCGATTCACTCGGCCAGATCACTCTTGACGTGGTTTTCGGTGTTCAAAGAATTACCGTAAGGAAAAGTTGACATTTGAAGTTGTGGATTTTCACAGTGCTTATCATGCTATCCTGGGAAGAACTGCATATGCTCGTTTCATGGCTCGACCATGTTACATGTACCTCAAACTCAAGATGCCTGGACCTAGGGGCGTGATCACAGTCACTGGTAATCGGCAGCGAGCAGAAGAGTGCCTCCAAAAGGGCTCGAAGATCGCCGATGAACAGATGGCAGCGGTAGAAATGGAAGAATACAAGAAGACTGCAGATCCGAGTGATTTGTTGAGAGCTAAGAAGCCTGCTTCAGACTCTACATTTTAGTCATCTGGTGAAACAAAATCAGTTCATATTCACCCGATCGATCCCAATGCTGCTCCGACTCATATCTCAACAACACTCGACAACAAATAGGAAGAAGCGCTCATCCAGTTCCTCCGTGAGAACTGGGACATCTTTGCATGGAAACCTTCTGACATGCCAGGTGTACCCAGGGGACTGGCTGAGCACCGTTCGCGAGTCGACCCAAAGGCAAAACCTATCAAAGAGCATCTCTGACGGTCCGCCGTGGAGAAAAGAAAGGCAATTGGCGAGGAAGTGGCTTGGCTTCTGGCAGCTGAGTTCATCCGAGAGATTTACCACTCTGAGTTGCTCGCCAACGTCGTCATGGTTCCCAAGAAAGATGATTCACTCCGTATGTGTATCGACTTCAAGCATATCAATCGGGCCTGCCCGAAAGATCACTTCCCACTTCCCCGCATCGATCAGGTAGTCGACTCGACTGCGGGATGTGAGCGGTTGTCCTTTCTGGACGCATATTCCGGATACCACTAGGTCCGACTGTATGGACCCGACGAAATAAAAACAACTTTCATCACCCCGTTCGGGTGCTTTTGCTATGTTACTATGCCCTTTGTTCTCAAGAATGCTGGTGCCACATTGATGCGCATGATACAGAAGTGCCTGCTCACTCAAATCAGTCAGAATGTGGAAGCATTCATGGATGACATCGTGGTTAAGTCGCGTAAAGGTTCCGACCTGCTGACTGACCTCACAGAAACCTTTGCCAATCTGAGGAGATATGATATCAAGCTTAATCCGTCGAAGTGTACAATCGGAGTTCCAGGTGGAAACTTACTCGGTTTCCTCGTTTCCGAACGTGGGATCGATGCAAACCCAGAGAAAGTTGGTGCAATACTCCGAATGAAACGCCCTGTGCATGTTCACGATGTTCAGAAGCTTACTAGTTGTTTGGCCGCTTTGAGTCGATTCATCTCTCGTCTTGGTGAAAAGGCATTGCCTCTTTACCGATTGATGAAGAAATCTAATAAGTTCGAGTGGACTCCTGAAGCTGATGCAGCGTTTGCAGAGCTCAAAACCCTGCTTTCCACCCAGCCGGTGCTCGCTGCTCCAATCAGCAAAGAGCCTTTACTGCTTTATATTGCAGCCACTCAACAAGTTGTTAGTCCAATACTCATGGTCGAGCGGGAAGAAGAAGGTAAAGCCTACAAGGTTCAGCGCCCAGTATACTATATTTCTGAAGTCTTAACTCCATCCAAGCAGAGATATCCACATTATCAGAAGCTTGTCTATGGAATTTACTTGACCATGAAGAAGGTTGCACATTATTTCTAAGATCATTCGATCACAGTCGTCAGCGATGCTCCACTGTCAGAAATTCTGAACAACAGAGATGCAACTGGTCGAGTGGCAAAGTGGGCGATTGAACTCTTTCCGTTGGATATCAAGTTTGAGGCAAAGAAAGCAATCAAGTCCCAAGCAATACCAGATTTCCTCGTCGAGTGGATTGAACAGTAGCAACCGACTCAGGTTCACTCAAAACATTGGACTATGTTCTTTGATGCATCCAAGATGCTAAATGGTTCTGGTGCTGGAGTAGTCCTGGTATCCCCGCGAGGTGACAAACTCAGTTACGTCCTTCAGATTCACTTTGATTCCTCCAACAATGAAGCTGAATACGAGGCACTTCTTTATGGGTTGCGTATGGCCATTTCACTCGGCGTCCGTCGCCTAATGGTCTACGGCGACTCAGATTTGGTGGTCAATCAAGTGATGAAGGAGTGGGACGTTAGGAGCCCAGCTAGGACTGGCTATTGCAATGCAGTGAGAAAGTTAGAAAAGAAGTTTGAAGGGCTAGAGCTACACCACATTCCCCGACTGAAGAACCAAGTAGCTGATGACCTGGCAAAGATAGGTTCCAAGAGGGAGCCCATTCCCAGTAGTGTGTTCTTGGAGCATCTTCACACACCATCAGTTCAAGAGGATCCCTTCATAGAAGAGCCCCCGCAGCCTAAGAGTTCTACTGATCCGACTGAAGTTGAAATCCCAGTCGTAGTCGACTTAATCATGGAGGTTTTGGTCGTCATTCCTGATTGGACAGTACCATATATTGCATATATTCTCAGGAAATAGCTTCCAGAAGATGAAGATGAGGCACGTCAGATTGTCCGTCGATCCAAAGCCTTCACAGTAATAGGTGGACAGCTTTACAAAGAGAGTGTTACTTGAGTTGCTCAGCGGTGCATCACGCCAAAAGAAGGTTGAATGATTCTCGACGACATCCACTCGGGGACCTGTGGTCACCATGCGTCCTCTCGGACCATTGTGGCCAAAGCATACCGAGCGGGATTCTATTGGCCGCGAGCAAATCAAATGGCAAAAGCATAGTCGACAAGTGTGAAGGCTGTTAGTTCTACTCCAACATGTCTCACAAGCCTACATCAGCCCTGAAGACCATTCCACTCGTCTGGCCCTTTGCAGTTTGGGGATTGGATATGGTTGGACCTCTAAGGACTGGCAGGAGTGGATTCACTCATCTGCTTGTTGCAGTCAACAAGTTCACTAAGTGGATTGAAGCCAAACCCATCAAAAACCTCGACTCAAGTACCGCCGTTAGCTTCATCAGAGAGTTAACATTCAGATATGGGGTCCCGCACAGCATCATCACGGACAACAGTTCAAACTTTGATTCAGATGAGTTCAGAGCTTTCTGTGCTTACCAAGGAACTCGGGTCGACTATGATTCAGTCGCTCATCCGCAGTCGAATGGACAAGCAGAAAGGGCAAATGGTTTGATCCTCCAAGGTCTGAAGCCCAGGTTGATGCATGACCTCAAACACGCGGCAGGTGCCTGGGTGGTCGAGTTACCAGTAGTACTGTGGGGCCTAAGAACAATGCCAAATCAGTCGACTGGTCGGACTCCCTTCTTCATGGTCTATGGAGCTGAAGCTGTGCTGCCGTCTGATTTACTTCACAATGCTCCACGAGTAGAACTTTTCACAGAAGCAGAACCAGAACAAGCCCAGCAAGATGCTGTTGATCTTCTGGAAGTGGAAAGTGAGATGGCCCTGATCAGGTCGACCATTTATCAGCAAGACCTCCGTCGTTTCCATGCTAGAAACATGAGAGGTCGAGCATTTCAGGAAGGAGACCTCGTGCTCCGAGTGGATCAGCAACGGCATCACAAACTTGCTCCCGCTTGGGAAGGCCCCTTCATCATCACCAAGGTGCTCCACAACAGAGCGTACCACCTGTACGATGTGGAACACAAGAAAGACGAGCCACGCGCTTGGAATGCGGAGCTGCTCTGCCATTTTTATACTTAAGCGTTCAGACTGTTGAGATGTAATAAGAAGTACCTTTCAGTTTGTTTATCAAAGATATGGTTTTACAGTCTCCTAAATGATTGTTGTTACTTATACATGTGTTCAAAATCCCCCAGTGGGTGGCTTAGCTACGAATCCGATTCGCCTAAGTTTCAAAAAGAAATACCGAGTGAAGAGCAACCCTCTCACTCGGGGGCTTAGCCACGAACCGATTCGCCTAAGTTTGAAAAATCCTACCGAGTGAAAAGCAAGCCTTTCACTCGGGGGCTTAGCCGCGAACCCGATTTGCCTAAGTTTGAAAAATCCTACCGAGTGAAGAGCAAGCCTCTCACTCGGGGGCTTAGCTGCAATTCCGTACTCGCCTAAGTTTGGAAAAATCCCACCGAGTGAAGAGCAACCCTCTCACTCGGGGGCTTAGCTGCAGTTCCGTACTCGCCTAAGTTTGAAAAAATCCCACCGAGTGAAGAGCAACCCTCTCACTCGGGGGCTTACCTGCAGTTCCGTACTCGCCTAAGTTTGAAAAAATCCCACCGAGTGAGGAGCAACCCTCTCACTCGGGGGCTTAGCTGCAGTTCCATACTCGCCTAAGTTTGAAGAAATCCCACCGAGTGAAGAGAAACCCTCTCACTCGGGGGCTTAGCTGTAGCTCCGTACTCGCCTAAGTTTGAAAAAATCCCACCGATTGAAGAGCAACCCTCTCACTCGGGGGCTTAGCTGCAGTTCCGTACTCGCCTAAGTTAAAACACGCTTCGAGTGAAGAGTGATTCTCTCACTCGGGGACTTGGCCACACGCTCCATCCTGATCCGTAAGGACGACGAGGTACAGGTCATCTGCGACCTTCTCCTCAGAGCTGCGCCACAAATACAATGTGCGATCCACCCCGATCTGCAAGAATGACGAGGTGCAGGTCGTCCGCGACCCTCTCCTCAGAACTACATCACAAGTACCAAAGTATGTTCCGAGTGAAGATACAAGTTCCACTCGGAGATAAAGGCAAACATATTCAAGAAAAAACCAAGTTCAGATAAATCCCACGAAGTTCTGGACCGCAGATTAAAGTAATCGGGCATCAGGCCCGAAGGAGTTCAACGGTTACAAAACCACTCGGCATACCGATGCAAATTTAATCGGATCATAAAAGTTTGTTTACTCCGCAGGAGGAGGGCTGGCAGGCTCAACGAACTCATCCGGGTCGATTCCATCTACAATGCGAGTGGCAGCAGTCATAAAAGTCTCCATAAAGGACCGAAAGTCGAGCTTCTTGGTGTTGGCGACCTTAATCACTGCAAGCTTCTCCTCCTTGGCTTCTTTGCAGGGGACGCGAACCAAAGACAGAGCTGCGTCAGCGCCATAACGAGCAGACGACTTCTTCCATTCTTGCACTCGACCAGGGATCTCGTTAAGTTGAGTCATCAGAGACTCAAGATCATTCTGGAATGTCTCCCTTGGCCAGAGTGCAGTATCGATCCATGACACTGCCATTTTCAATCGGGCAAGATAGTCCACGACGCTAGAAAGGCGAGACTCAAGTCAGAGCACATTCATGGCATCTTCATATTTAATAGGGGAATTGATGGGGTCCAAGCTTGTCTCGATTCGCCCAGTTTCATCCTCGAAGTTTTGACAGAATTCTGCACTCACAAAGAAATAATGAGTCGATGACTTTATGATGAATCGACGATAGCAAATCAGTCGGACAAAGAAAGATACCTTCAAGCATAAGGAATAACTTCATGGCGAATCCTCCCAGATAAACCTCCAGCTCGTTCCTCCTCCAAGTGAGATCACCAACTTTGTCGATCAGAGCTCCCTTGTCCTTCTTCAGTCGCGTCACCTCCTTGTTAGCTTCGTCGAGAGTAGTCTTCAGCTTGGCATTTTCTTCTTCTAACTTCCCGACTGAAGCCAGCTTCTTGTCGGCAAGTGTTATTTTCTCTTGCGTCATTTTTTGCGTTG
The DNA here is from genome assembly GCF_018294505.1 of Triticum aestivum. Taxonomy (NCBI): domain Eukaryota; kingdom Viridiplantae; phylum Streptophyta; class Magnoliopsida; order Poales; family Poaceae; genus Triticum; species Triticum aestivum. Next base: position 321,558,103 of record NC_057802.1, on the reverse strand, counting down.
CGGCAAGGTCAAGGTCCTTATGATCCAGAGCCTGCTTCATTTTTTCTAAAAGAAATAACACTCGGATCAGAAGGAGGAAACAACATTCGGTTCAGAAGAGAATCAGTCGACAAGTTTCCCATACCAGCAGCATCATCCTTAGCCTTCTGCAAGTTCTCCTTGGCCAACTCTAGATCAAGATTGACCTGGATCTGCTTCTGCTCCAAGTCAGCAAACCGGGCTCCAAGTTCGCAAGATTTCTGCGGTCAGAGGACAGTCAGTCGACAGAAACAAAGTTTGGTTGCTTCCGAGCAATAATGTTAATTCTAAGACTACTATCGAATCAAACATTCAACAGTAGTCTCGGGGACTACACCCAGTGGGTGCACTCAGCATGCCCCCACTGGTCCATGTTCCACTCGACATGGTCCGCCCAGACCGAGTGTAAGAATGTCAAAAAAAGAGAAGCAACAGTTATCCTCAGACCACAATCGACTGCCCGCAGTCAACTGCAGTCTCGGGGACTACACCCAGTGGGTGCACTCAGTGTGCCCCCACCGGTCCAGGTTCCACTCGACCAGACCTGCCTAGACCGAGTGGAAAAACAGTTAAGAGATATTTTTATCAAGACCCCCACCGAATCACACATTCGACGGCGGCCTCGGGACTACACCCAGTGGGTGCACTCTGCGTGCCCCCACTAGACACCCAGTGGGTGTACAGATGCAAGGTGCAAACTGACAGGTAGATGCACAATAAAGGTTTTTAGGTAGCATATCCTAAAAGAACAAGCGTCAAAGATCAGTCGGAAATCAGCTAACCAGGACATTGGCCTGGAGTGCCGAGCTGGCGTCATAGGCAGCCTGACTGGCCTCGCGCACCACTTTCATCTGCTCCATCATAAGACCTGGCTGGCCTATGGCTTCCTTGGCAGCGCTCACTTGGTCTTCTGGGACATGATAGGTGGTGAAAAGTGTAGACGATGGATCAGATGTAGCATGGGGTTGCACAGATGAAACAAGAGCCTGTGCAGTCAACGCTGAAGGTTGCGCGATCGACAATGGAATCGCAAATGTAACAGAAGCTCCGTTGAGGTCTCCAGTCTGCTAGATGACTGGTTCCGTTCCTGGCGTCGACTGGGGCGTCTTCCTAGCTAGTGCCCTCCTGCCCGAAGTCCTGCCCCTCCTTCCCGTGGGTTTCTGTGGCACATCTTCGTCGTCATTTGGAAGTTCAATAACATTTTGCGGAGCTACAAAAGAATCGACCACAAGAATTCAGTCGACTGTCAAAGTGGTTGACAAAGTAAAGACAAGACGACAAGAGTCATACCCGCGTTGGACGTGACCGTGTCTTCCATCTCCTCCTCCTCATCATCTTTATAAATGGAGGTCCCAGAGGTAGTAGCACTGCAAATTCCTATATTCACTTGGTCAAGCAAGAGAACGAGTTGACAACCGATATAAGACTCCTTGAGCAAAGAGTGAAGACCAAATACTTATGCAGAGGCAATGGAAACATCGACCTTGATCTTGGGCAAGGCCTTCCGAGGCTTTGACGGCGCAACTTTGGGCTGCTGTGGAGCTTACTCAGTCGGCACAGGAGAAGATGTCAGAGTGCGCTTTGAAGTCTGTCCAGTCGGTGGAGTCACTTTGCCATGAACACTTGCTGGGTCTTGCCCCTGCTTGGAGCCTCTTTCCGAGCGAGGTGGAGAGTCGACTTCCTCACCACTGCTTGAGTCTTCACTCTCCTCGTCTTCTCCTCCGTCAGAATGCCAGTCGCCGTTGTCACCTCCGCTCGCCTCTCCCTCCTGCTCCTGCTCCTGTTCTCCGTTGCGCATCGAATACATCTCAGTGTAGATCTGCAAGGCACGGAGTTGAGCGGATATCAATCAGTTTCGAGAACAAATACATGTCAGAACAAAACGACACTCGAAAGAAAAGAGTCGGACCTTGTCTGGTTCATTGGTGTTGTCGAGTGGGGGAATCCTCCTAGACCCCCTGGGGTTGTCCTTGTTGCTAGTGATGCCCTGCACCCACTGCGCCGCCATCTCCTCATCAACTTCCTCCGGGTGGACCCGAGTGCTATCATCAATATCCGAGTACATCCACATTGGATGATCGTGGGCTTGGAGTGGCTGGATGCGTCGACTGAGAAACACCTCTAGCAAGTCCATGCCAGTCACAACATCGCGGACAAGTTGGACTACTCACTCAACCAACATACTCACCTCCACTTTCTCTGCTGGTGTCACTTTCAAGGGAGAGGGCTTCTCAACTCGCTCCATGGAAAACGGAGGAAGGCCAGTCGACTGACCAGGGGTCGGTTGGTCCTTACAATAAAACCAGGTCGACTGCCACCCTCTGACTGAATCAGGAAGAATCATAGCGGGGAAAGTGCTTTTACCCCTCATGTGGATCCCTAGACCTCCACACATCTGGATCACGTGCGTCCTCTCATCACTCGGATTAGCCTTTTTTACAGGCTAAGAACGACAAGTGAAAATGTGTTTGAAGAGACCCCAGTACGGCCGAGAACCCAGAAAGTTCTCACACATGGACACGTATGCAGCGAGGTATGTGATAGTGTTGGGAGAAAAGTGATGAAGTTGTGCTCCAAAAATGTTCAAAAAGCCCCAGAAGAACGGATGGCGGGGCAAAGAGAAACCGCGGTTGACGTGAGTCGCAAGAAGGACACACTCACCCTCCTACGGCCGCAGCTTGGTTTCGTCCTCCGGAAGCCGCCAGGAACCATGGGGAATCAATCCACCCTCAACAAGATCCTCTAGATCCTCCTGCTGGATCGTGCATCGAATCCAGTCGCCCTGGATCCAGCCGGGTGGCAGGCCAGATCTTGATGACGACCCTCCCCGGCTCGTCTTCTTGCCCTTCGCCTTCGCTGTTGCCTTCTTCGCACGCTCCAGGGCCGCCGTCTTGTCCTTCGCCATTGCGGCGGGTGGCGCTCGGGCTGGGCGGCGGCGTCGAGGGTGGAGGCAGACGCAGTAGAGAAGCAGAGGGGGAAGAAAGAAAATGGGATGCACTGTGCAAAAATCACCGGCCCAGATGCCTTATATGGGCCTATTCCCCGAGTGACTGACTTGTGGGCCCAGGCAATCCTGTCAAATCCCGCAACAATCGCGCGCTCGGTACGTGGCAAAAACGGTGGCGCGAGAATCGATGCGCCCCTGCCTATTCTGCTCCGCTTACTACGGTCCTCTCCGTACCGCGCGCTTCCCCAAATTTCGAATCCCGTGAGATCCGGGAATGGCAGTGTAGTCGATCGCGCCGAAGATTTTATACCATATCAGCATTCAAAGCTTAATAGCAAAATTCACTCGACAACTTCACAATGGATCAAGGCGACTGAAAATGAGGTCCAAGTTTCTGCATGGTTCAGCAATCCAAGTAAAATGCTTCCGAAGCATGAAAATTGGATCGGAACGATCTTCAACTCCATCTCCACTCGGACCTTGAACCATTTGGGGGCTAATGACGTGGACATGTACCTAGGGTAGGGTAATAGACTTGATCCAAACACCCTTCCCAAGGACACTGCCCTACAGTGAAAGATATTCAAAGGATAACAACTTCTACCGACTGAAATCACCTCAGGATGCAACCCACTCGACCATGGGTTCCACTCGGATAACCCAATTCCATTCGACCAGGATATAATCATTCGACCCTATCAAAAACCACTCGGAGTACAGAAGATCTAAGGTCACTCTAGATGACAACGGTCAGGCATTCACTCCGTGGTCTTAATGATCATTTATACAACTTTAATGACGACGTTACCAGTAAGGTCCCATCTTTATGTACATTGAACCCTATGTAACGGGGGATGGCTGGGGTCCTGACGCATTCTATATAAGCCATCCCTCCTCTGGGACAAGGGTTCACACCCCCTGTAACTTCACGCATAATCCAATCGATCAGCCTCCGGGCACCGAGAGTAGGGCTGTTACTTCCTCTGAGAAGAGTCTGAACTCGTAAATCTTGCGTGCACAATCTCACCGTAGCTAGGATCTTGCCTCCTCCTATCTACCCCCCATTCTACTGTCAGACTTAGAACCACGATAGTTACCTCTGCCCCATTAAAGCCGCCAGTGCAGCCAAGAGCTCAGTCAGAATTTGAGCCGGCGGGCGAGCAGAGCCGCTAGCACCTACCGTCGCCGCAGTTGTAGAGCTAGACATCATAACCACAGCAGTCGTTGAACCGAGCGCCGGCTGCGTGCCAGCCATGAAGATTGCAACCCTATTCGACGGCTCATAGGGGTCCAGAATACTGTCACCATCGGAGCAGCCCCCAACCCGTCCATCTTGCAGCTGATACATTGAATCGGTCTCACCGGTTGACGACTCACTATAAGAGTAGAAGGTCGTCTCACCACCAAATACGGATCCTTGCTCAAGTTCCGCCCCGTGGGTGAAACCCACAAAAGGGTGCTTCACAGCGGTTTGAACCTTGGCGGGTCGTGCACGCTGTGCCGTCTCGATGATGTCAGTGCAGGTGTCCGGCTTAGTGCCCGATTCGCCGATCTTGCCGATGAAGATGTGGATTCCGCCGAATGGGACCCGATACCTGTACTCAATTGAGCCGGCCTCGGGGCCCGAGCCTGCGTGGTCGATGTAGAGCTTGCCGCGATGACTCTTGGTCATCCGGCCCATAGCGTATCCCTTGATCCCTGCGAAGTCGCCCTTTAAGAACTCGAGACCACCGTGCGTTGGCCCCACGGTGGGCGCCAACTGTCGTGTACTTAACACGACAGATGTCCTAGCGAAAGGACTTAGTCGTGGAGCCATCACAACTAGGTTAGCTTAAAGGGGTTAATTGGGACAAAGGACACAGAGAGTTTATACTGGTTCAGCCCCTCGCGGTGGAGGTGACGGCCTACTCTAGTTTGGGATTGTATTGCTTTGGTTTCGATTACCAGGGAGCCAATACGCTTGACCTAGTTCTCGATCTCTTGTTTCTTGGCCATAACTCGCCGCCGGGTCACCCCTTTATATACATAGGTTCATGCCCAGCGGCTTACAGAGTCCCGGCCGGCTCATACACAACGCATCCGGCTCGGTGACTAACTAAGCTTGCCTTACAAAACAAGTTATACATATGGCGGTTCATCCTCTTGGGCCTCAAGTCGCCTCTGGGTCTTGGGTTGTCAATAGGCTTGCCATGACCCGCCATCTTTATTTACAAGTCGCCAGTGGTATGACCATACCCAGTAGTTATATCCCCATGTGTCGAATCAACAAATTTGGATGAAATACTACCCTCGAAGACTATCGCGATCCCCTACAGTTGTGGGTTATCAAAATGGAGCACGATGAACACATGCAAGAGTTGATTGTGAAAGACACTAACACTTAGACAACTTCTCGTAGAGAGGCTACCAAACTGGTGACTCTTTGTGACTGGTTGCAAGGCAAAACACATCGACTAAGTGTCACAATGAATCATATGTACATTAAGGCAAAAAGCAATAGCACAGACACTTCTGTCGATATGAATTTGAAGTATTGGCATGATGTTCTGCCTGAAGGCAACATGTTGCCAAAAAGTATCGATGAGTCAAGGAAGGTATTGTGTCCTCTTGATATGGAGCCAATAAAGTACCATGAGTGCAAAAATGACTGCTTCATTTACCGAAACGAGTAGTCCAACCTAACAAGGTGTCCAACATGCAATTTCTCCTATTCAAACGGGGAAACAATAGTCAGGAAGACAATGATGATGACAGAGAACCCGCTGGTGGTACTCCTCATAAGGTTGTATGGTACTTTCCAATTATTCCACGCCTGGAGCGTTTGTATGCAAACAAGAAGCAGGCAAAGCTTATGCTTTGGCATTCTAAGAGGAAGAAGGATGACGAAGTGATTAAACACATTGCAGATGGTCGGCAATGGAAAGCAATCGATGACAAGTTCCCTCATTTCAGTGGAGATGATAGGAATGTCAGGCTAGGTGCTACCTCTCGAGCATGCGTTGGTTTTCCCTTGAAGAGGAAAGGGTGATGCAGCAAAGTAAAGTATTTCCCTCGGTTTTTTGAGAACCAAGGTATCAATCCAGTAGGAGATAACACGCAAGTCTCCTAGTACCTGCACAAACAATCAAGAACCTTGCAACTAACGCGATAAAGGGGTTGTCAATCCCTTCATGGTCACTCGCAAAAGTGAGATCTAATAAAGAGAGTAAGATAAATATTTTTGGTATTTTTGTTTTATAGATTGGAAAGTAAAGATTGCAAAATAGTAAAACGAGATACGATGTAAATAAAGGAGATGCAATATAATAAGAAAGAGACCCGGGGGCCATAGGTTTCACTAGTGGCTTCTCTCAAGATAACATGTATTACGGTGGGTGAACAAATTACTGCCGAGCGATTGATAGAAAAGCGCATAGTTATGAGAAGATCTAGGCAATGATCATGAATATAGGAATCACGTCCGTGTCAAGTAGACCGAAACGATTCTGCATCTACTACTATTACTCCACACATCGACCGCTATCCAGCATGCATCTAGAGTATTAAGTTCATAAAGAATGGAGTAACGCATTAAGAAAGATGACATAATGTAGAGGGCTAAACTCAAGCAATATGATATGAACCCCATCTTTTTATCCTCGATGGCAACAATACAATACGTGCCTTGCTGCCCCTACTGTCAGTGGGAAAGGACACCGCAAGATTGAGCCCAAAGCTAAGCACTTCTCCCATTGCAAGAAAGATCAATCTAGTTGGCCAAACTAAACCGATAATTAAAAGAGACTTGCAAAGACATCAAATCATGCATAAAAGAATTCAGAGAAGAACCTAACATTATTCAGAGATAATCTTGATCATAAATCCACAATTCATCGGATCTCGGCAAACACACCGCAAAAGAATATTACATCAAATAGATCTCCAAGAACATCGAGGAGAAATTTGTATTGAGAACTAAAGAGAGAGAATAAACCATCTAGCTAATAACTATGGACCCTAAGGTCTGTGGTAAACTACTCACGCTTCATCGGAGAGGCTATGGTGTTGATGTAGAAGCCCTCCGTGATCGATTCCCCCTCCAGCAGAACGCCGGAAAAGGCCCCATGATGGGATCTCACGGGTACAGAAGGTTGTGGCGGTGGAAAGGTGGTTTCGTGGCTCCCCCTAATGTTTTTAGGGTATAAGAGTATATATAGGCGAAAGAAGTACGTCGGTGGAGCTCCGTGGGGCCCACGAGGGTGGGGGCGCGCCCTCCTGCCTCGTGGCCGCCTAGCGGAGTTCCAGACTTCAACTCTAAGTCTTTTGGATTGCGTTTGTTCCAAGAAAGATCATCGCGAAGGTTTCATTCCGTTTGGTATTCCTTTTCTGCAAAACACTTAAATAGGCAAAAAAACAGAAACTGGCACTGGGCCTTCGGTTAATAGGTTAGTCCCAAAAATAATATAAAAGAGCATATTAAAGCCCATTAAACATCCAAAACAGATAATATAATAGCATGGAACAACCAAAAATTATAGATACGTTGGAGACGTATCAAGCATCCCCAAGCTTAATTCCTGCTCGTCCTCGAGTAGGTAAATGATAAAACAGAATTTTTGATTTGGAATGCTACCTAACATAATTTTCAATGCAATTCTCTTTATTGTGGCATGAATGTTCAGATCCATAAGATTCAAAAACCAAAGTTTAATATTGACATAAAAACAATAATACTTCAAGCATACTAATAAAGCAATCATGTCTTCTCAAAATATTATGGCCAAAGAAAGTTATCCCTACAAAATCATATAGTCTGGCTATGCTCTATCTTCATCACACAAAATATTTAAATCATGCATAACCCTGATGACAAGCCAAGCAATTGTTTCATACTTTTGATGTTCTCAAACTTTTTCAAGTTTCACGCAATACATGAGCATGAGCCATGGACATAGCACTATAGGTGGAATAGAATGGTGGTTGTGGAGAAGACAAAAAGGAGAAGACAGTCTCACATCAACTAGGCGTATCAATGGGCTGTGGAGATGCCCATCAATAGATATCAATGTGAGTGAGTAGGGATTGCCATGCAACAGATGCACTAGAGCTATAAGTGTATGAAAGCTCAACAAACGAAACTAAGTGGGTGTGCATCCAACTTGCTTGCTCATGAAGACCTAGGGTAATTTGAGGAAGCCCATCATTGGAATATACAAGCCAAGTTCTATAATGTAAACTTCCCACTAGTATAAAAGTGACAACATAGGAGACTCTCTATCATGAAGATCATGATTCTACTTTGAAGCACAAGTGTGGTAAAAGGATAGTAGCATTGTCCCTTCTCTCTTTTTCTCTCATCATTTTTTTATTTGGGACTTTCTCTTTTTTTATGGCCTCTTTTTTTCGTCCGGAGTCTCATCCCGACTTATGGGGGAATCATACAGTACAAAAAAAATACACTTCCGTGATTATACGTGTTTGTCCAAGTAGGTCGCGTTTTTAGTCATGCATGTACATCCATGAAAATTTTATGACAGAATCAAGATAGTCATACCTGTGCTGTCGTAGAAGTGTTCCATGACATTACCAAAATTATCATCATGGAAGTGTCCACTTCCATGACGATAAATCGCGCGTCACAAAAGTGCTTTCGTCAAGGGTGACCGACACGTGGCGTCCACCATAACAGAATGCCGTTAAGCTATCGGGTCCGGTTTGGATCTGATAACCCGCTAACAACCCCGACCAATGGGGATTTTCCACGTGTAAAATCATCATTGGCTGGAGGAAACACGTGTTGGCTCACCATTGGGACAGATGTCATCCACTCATTGGACCGAAGGCGCCTATGATACGTCGACACGTGGAACGGCCGAACAGAGGCCCATTCCTATGAAAAGGCCGGCCCGTTTGACTTGGTAAAAAGGTGGCGGGCTGGCCCACGGAAAGCCTGTTAACGGCCTGTTCGCATATAGCCCATTTACAGCCCGCTAACCCAGGGCCCGTTACGACCAATCCGAATTAGGCCCAGTAGCGTCATCTGGGCCGTCCAATATGATTCCAGCCCATTTTAAGTTCCGGCCCATGTATGGCCCATGATGTCTTTCGGCCCATATGAGGCCCTTTGTAACTCTTGGCCCATTAATGGCCCGTGGTGAAACTGGCCCGTAATGAACAGTGTATCACTTTATACCCATTAACGGGCCATTAGTCCATTGGGCCGTTTGCAGCCCATGTTATTTTTCGGCCTTCTCAGGGCCCATTTATTCTTGGGCTCATTTCCAGCATTCGGTTACTTACGGCCCGTTACTGCCATTTTTTGCTTGTGGGCCAAATTCAGCCCGTGGTTACAGTCGGCCCGTTTGTGGCCCGTTAATACGTTGGGCCGTTTTTCATAGCGTCATGAAATACGGCCTATTAACGACGGCCCGTTATGGTAGGCCCATGAACGGACGACTCCAACTCTAGCCCGTTTACGGCCATAATGCGGTCTGTTTTTGGCCCATGTTTGGCAAATCGATCATACGGCCCGTATAAGGCCCATTGATGATACGGCCCGTAGAAGGCCCATTGTTTCTACGGCCCGTAGGAAGCCCAGTGTCACTACAGTAAATATGTAGCCCATGGCCTGTTAAGGGCGGGAAACTACTATAGGTTTAGACCTGCTAATGGCCCAAGATAATTATAGGCCCACGTTTTGGCCCATATGAACGGGCCGGCCTGAAGACCGACAACACTGAGATCCACTGAACCTTCCGGCCTAAATTACAGCATACCGACCAAAGAATAAACCTAGACTATACAATAAAGAAATTACGACATATTACATCCACTGGGAATCAAAGTTCGCTACCGGTGATAATAACACGCAACATGACCGCGGATTACATACACTGGGCATCAAAGGTCGCCACCAGTGCATATAAACGCGCCGACAAAAGAATATACAAAACTGAGAGCACTTCAGAAGGCACTAGACCTGGCAAGCTCGGGCCCCGCAAGCAGCCGAACAAGCTGATGAGACCTTAGTTGTGTCAATGATAGATGCTTCATCCCTAGCTGTATGGCACCATAGTGCGCAAGGCAGTCCCCTAATATCTTCATTACATCTTTGACTTCAAGTCGGAGCTGAGCTGAAGCAAGCCTTTCCGCTTTAAGTTGAGACTGAAGAAGTCAAACTGATTGAGGTAGCGACTGCACAGAGGTTGTCTAACACCTACTGGTGAGTAGCTTCAACTCACTGTCTTCATCAAGACAGGACCTTGGGGTCATCTCGCTGTCCTCAACATGGTTTGGCTTACTATCTTTCCTAAATTTCTGCCTGGCATAAGAGATACGACTCTGAAAGAGAAACAAGGAGACACGTAACAGGTTTCACAATTATATAAGCAAATAAATGGATCTGTTCTGCATAAGGAACATGTTTTTACAACTACAATTTAAAATTGTAGTTGTTGCAAACATCCAATCAGATGTAAACAGCAGTGGAGGAAATGATGCCTATCCAAATCTATACTTGAACAAAGTTTGAAGGCTTGAGAAGGATGAACTTACATTACATGTTAACACGGGTTGGACAAAGCCCTTCTCCATGTTGATGGAAAGATAATTCAATAAATTCCCCAAAGAAAATTCTTTATAAGCGTTGCCATTATTCTACATTTTGCAAAGAGTAAATATAGATCAAATAATATTGGAAGAAATAGAGGATAATAAAGCTCAGGTGCAGACTGATGATACATAATCAAATAGCAATTAATTAAAGTACAGTGTTACAAGGCAAAAGGTACTGACAAGAGGAATGCATACATCAACGTGTGCAGTGGCATTGACTTTATTCAACATTTTGGTAAGAGTAAATGTAGATATGATAATTTGGAGAAAGTGGAGGGCGGGGCAGATAAGATGCAGAGTAATGCTAGAAAATCAACTATCTCATGATGCATGTACAGTAATACCACCACCGTCCATTATTACTTGTCGCTCAAATGGATGTATCTAGCACTATTAAGTTCTAAATACATCCAATTGATCAACAATTAATTCGATACAGAGGGAGTACATGACAACAGGTGCTTACATGAGCAATCCAAAACTTCATAACCATTGTGTTAATTCTATATTTATCTAAGAGTAAATATAGATCTTATAATTTCAAGCAAAGGGAGGATAAAGAAGTGAACATTTACAGTGATGCTACATAATCAAACAGTAATGAGTGTAAGTATGCTGACAAAGGGCAAGAGGTACTGACAAGAGCAATGCAGAGCCTAGTATTGTCGTGAGATCCTATGATCCTTTGAGCAAGGAGATTCATCTGAAATTAGTTTTCATACAAGAGAGAAGGTAAGGCACATGCAGAAATTTAGGAGTTAAAATTTTGAATTGATATCATAGACAGTACCTGACGCTAGGCTGTCAGCAGTTCTAATAGGGGTTTGGCCACTGGAGTAGGGGTAAAGTCTGTTAGAATTGGGCCTGTGTTTTCTGTGGCTGCTGATCTATCTTATTTAACAGGTATCACTACCTTTTCCAAATACCTAGTTTGTACTCCTTGAGGCTCTGCACTCACCCTCTTCCTTTTGGACATCTATTACGAAAGAACACATTTGAATGAAAAAACATAGTATGATGACACATGGAATAGGTACAGAAAATGGATAGGTATGGCATATACTCATATATGATGCTTAAACTAAGCAGATGGTGTAACAAAGTAGAAGTAATGCAAGAGGTCAGATGCAAAATATGTGCGACCAATACAACCTTGCCAAGTTAGAGCATGCACCTTGATGGGTGAATGAGATAGGCCATCCTCCACCATGCCAAGTTTGTTAGCCAGTGGATTGTTCCGCAATATTCCTCTCGTGCGCCCATTCTCATATTCATTTTGATAATGTTCAATACCTGACATGCATGAAAACATAAAAACAAGTGAGATTATCTTTGTAATGCAGAAGTGATTCTAATCCAATACTTCCGCCCTATAAACCCCTTTGTGCTATCTCTGCAATTCTTCTAAGAGGTGCCATGCATGCTGTAATTTGGTGTGTGCATTAATATAATGTGGCCTACTACTCAAAATATGAGAGCTCCAGAAGTAATGATACTTCGCAGATGACAGGTTCAACATATAGTAAAGAAGAACAAGTCGACCTGACCTGGCAGTTTCAAAATATACTAAGGGAGAATAACTTGACCTAACCAGTCGACCGCAAGAGAAGAGGATCATCTTAAAGAAGAGCAGAAGAGCAACCAGATTGAAGATATTACAAGTCTTTCTATACAATGTCGGTTGGCCACCCATGATGAACCAGAGCGCACAGAGAAATACTATTCCTTCCGATCTCTCCATATGTGGCTCACATGCATTTCAAAACTAAAGTAGGAACATTTAGCTGACCAATTAAACATCTCTCAGTTTTACTAATATCAGCATAATATCATATTTGAATTTGTACAACTAAGCTTGTTTAGCTCGATGGGAGGAGCAGTACTATTACGACACGAACCACGTAGGCTGATCGTGGTCATCATAAAATGGGGAAACCATAAGCATGATGAGTATAGTGTTGACCGTGGCAGTGGGATGGCAGATCTGAAGCTGCAAACCGCACAAAGGGTAGTTAGCAACCGATGTTTGCTTTGAAATAACAACTAAGATTTGGTATGGACAAGAAAGTACAGTCAACAAGTGACAAAGAAATGCAATTCTGCTGTCTCTCTATATGTCACGACATGCATTTGGAAACTCAAGTGGGACCTTTAGCTAACCAATTAAATGTGTGTGTTAACTAATATCAGTATCATATCACAATCATATTTGAACAACTAAGCTTTCAAATTTTGAGTGTTGTGTTGTTTAGCTTGAAGGGTGGAGTAATGCTAGTACGACAGAAAGCACCTACACAGATCATAGTAGAGTAGATAAAAGGGGAAAACCCTAAGCATCAAGAGTAAAATTAGGAAAGTGGAACTAGCTGGACCAGTGGGTGGTGCACATGCTTTTCGAAACGAATATAGGAACATTAGGTGACCAATTAAACGTTCTCTGTTTTAGTAATATGAGCATCATATCAGATTCGTATTTCAACACGTAAGCTTTGGAATTATGAGTGGCATGTTGTTTCGCTTGATGGGTTGAGGTCTTAAGGAGCAGTGCTAGCACGACACGAAGCAGTGAAGCACCTACGATGATGGTAGTGAATATAAAGGGGGGAAACCATAAGCTTTACGAGTATAGTGACCGTGACATGCCGGATATGAAGGTGCAAACCAGACAAAGCTACTTTGCAACCAATGTTTGCATTCAACTAGCCACTACGATTTGGTACGGACAAGAAAAGTACAGTAAACAATTTAAGATCTATTTTCCGGGTGAGATCAATAACTTAAGCACATATGGAAGAGTACCACCTCTCTTGCGACGCCGTGTAGGCCGCTCCTGATACGTTGAGGGTGCTGCGGGTGCGATGGCTGTCAGTGGCGGGGAAGAAGACTTTAGATGGCAGACGGCTGGGTCGGGGGATAAATCCTGTTGCCGTGGACGAGGCGGTCATAGGAGCGGCAACAGCAAGGTGGACGACGGCGCCGATGAAGCGAGACGACGTGATGAAAGGATCCCGGTCCGGCGCCGTGGATGAGAGATGTCCATCTCTTGCAGTGGACGACATGGTAGGGGTAGCGGTTCCGGCAAGGTGGAGGATGGGGTGGCGGACGGAGGAGGCTGGCCGCAGTGGGGAGGTTGTCGTGGCGCCGACGTTGTATGAATGGGGAAATGGAGGGGGAGGGGGATCTCAAACTTTGGGACGCGCTTGTCTGAAATGTGGGAAAGTTACGAACTTATCCCCTGTTTAAAATTTCGGACATCACATCGGTTGGGGATAGGACGGTAATCTCGCATCTCCCAAATATTTGCCGGTAACGATTTCGGGCGAGGAGAGGGTGTTTTGCCGCCCACAGTTGGCGCCCACGGTGTATGAATGGGGCTGACAGGTAAGGCGGTTGTGTCACGTCGGCGAGGAGAGTTTGTTTTGCCGCCCACCATGGATGAATGGGGAAATGGAGGGAGAGACACATGTATTTCGGATGAGCTTGAATCAAATGTGTTTTGCCGCCCTGGCGCCCACTGTGTCTGAATGGGCTCAGAGGCCGTCGTGTCACATTTGATTGAAGTTACTAGTCTACCCCTATCGACAGCAGTGTAAATCCGGTCGATAAGGATGTCAAGTGTCAGGGGTAGACAGTAATTTCCATCTCGCAAACACTTCCTTCGGGCAGCCCACAAATGATAGTGGGTGTTTAGCCGCTTCGTTCAAAACTTGGGAGAATGAGCATTCACGTTTGCCCTGGGCCCTGGCAACTAAATCCAAATCCAATTTTTATTCGATTACGAATATCCACAGATAATTCTAAGTTTTGTTATTTATTTCTTCAAAACAACAACAAAGATTTATTCCACCTTTATATATGATTATGATTTAGAAATGTCGTGATCTTCGAATTCAGTAGGTTGGATACACTTTGAGTCAAACATTTATTTCATCCAATACAATATGATCACACGAAAAACAATTCACCTTATGTCAATCATACAAGTACTGAGGATTACCTCGCCTAAAAAATTCGGATCATTACAACACATGGACAACATAGAGGGTCTTACAACATAATCCATTCAGAGACATGACACAACATGCAAGTACAATAATCTAATGAAAATGTCAACTGCTATCTAAAGAAGAACTGGGATTACCCTGGGCTTCAGATAGCAGAAGCAGCAGGACCTCCTCCGTCTTCAAATGCAACATTCTTACTTCCTCCAATTCTTGGGTTGCTTGCATAATGCGTGCAGCTAATTGCTTAATTTCCAGCTTCAAGATCGAGATTACCTCATTCATGGCAGCGACACCATCTCTTTCTGCCTCTAGTAGAGCCTCAAGAACTATAATATCTGTGCTCAGACTGCTCTCGGACGGTGTTGCCTCTGAACTGCTACCATCTGGTAACATGGATGGCGCACTGCTTCCACAAGTAGATTCTGGGTTGTACATTGTGTCCTAGTGTGAAAGGCATCCTCAAAGGTTTCCGCTGGACATAAGTAAGAGATAGTTATCGCATGATCCAGACAGTAAGCTTACATGGTAAACGACATACGAATTACTGCCGAGCATGGCAAGCTATATTTAAATGGTTCGAAGCAGCATCAGCCGAAAAGAAATTAAAATGGTAAGATGAAACTAGGGATGTAAGTGGCAAATAAACGACATCCGCCAGTCCCATCTAGTTAGTTTTTGCTAGCTCCCTGGTTCATTTTCCTCAAAAAACAAAAACTCTTTTGAACTATCATACCACTAGTGGACTTTAATCGGGATTAAACGGGACCCAGCTGACATCCCTAGTTGAAAGGGAGTGCACCACCGCTATATTTATGTTGCCAAGGCATCTAAGCAGTTGAAATAATCTGAGAAAGCACTTAACAGTGTGGCCTCATATAAACTACGAAGACAGTCTTGTGATGAAGTTCAGAGGAAAAGTTAAGGACTCAAATGAACTAGGCATGCATTTATTTATGATAGTACAGCATGCTCTGCTGACATATTGGCCAACTCAGGTATAGCGTAACAAGTAACAAACAAGCATTCGAATCAAGCAATACAACAAAGAAGACAACTGAACTATTTGTTATTCTGTAGGATTACAGGTTGAGGGCACAAGCCAAGAAAGCAGCCCACAAGCATTACATTTCACATGTACTAAAACACACTGGCTTACCATATGTTGCTGTGAAGCCTCGCTGTTGTTGCAATGTTCTTTGAAGATATCGTCAGCATCCCGTGGTTGCAAATCTACTTGTTGTAGCTTATTCTGCACCCTCTATTTAGGTAAAATTAATTTTAATCGCATGCACTGGTTCGAATTGATCATCAATGGTTCATCTAAACTAATGAAAGAAGGGTGTGTGCATACACGACAATATATCTGCTTCCCTCTATTTTTATGCTTGTTCGAGGTGCCATCCCCAAAAGAACAAATATTTTGCTTGATGGGGTTGGCAGCTCCATAATTAATAGAAGCATCAAATTAGTCATGCAACTTGGGAAGATCAAGAACACACAAAAAAGTAATGCACAGAGGCTCGGAGCAGTGATGTAATAGCTAGCATCAGAAAATATAGGGTAAAACGAACAAAAACCAGCGGAACCACATGCTAGTTTGCTGATGTGTAATTAAGCATAGAGAACATGAAGCAGTCTGATGGAACCAATAGGTGGCATCAGAACAACACCATTATCATAAATATAGCATGCAAGAAGTAAAATAGTAGGCAGTGATATCTAGGAAGTACAGTAATACTTAGGATAAAACTAAAGCATATTAACTATATGTGCACTGGTATGTAATTTAGCACATGTAACATGTTCACTGCCAGAAGTATGGCCCTACAGGTGCAAGCAGAATAACGCGTCTCATGAAAAACTAAATGATGCCCTGAAGAAATTCAAAGGTGCGGTGCTTATCCTAAGAAAGTGAACGTAGGCGCCGGCCGTTGGATAATAGTACCTGATTCTCGGCGGCGTATGGGTATCGTTGGCATACTTGATAGCTAAGGATCGTCGATCGTGCTCGTGTTGCGGTTGAGTTTGGGTCGACTGTCGCCGTCGCTGAAGCGGCTCCGGTGCTACGGTTGCGGAGCCTGTCGACATACAAGAAAGCTCATCTGTGGTAAGTGAACAGTTGCACGATAAAGAGAAAAACCGAAGGAGTACAAATCGAAATAACCTGATGAGGCTGCGGCGTCGGTAAAGCAGGGCTGGTGGAGTTGAATATGGCGTCCGTGGAGTGGGTCCGGTGTAGTGGACGAAGGCTTCGGCGGGCGCGTTGTACAGTGCTTTCGGTGAGGCGGATCTGTTGTGGTGGACGAGGGCTTGTATGAAGGGCCAGCGAAGGGACGGACGAGGGAGTCAGTGAAGGGCCTACACGGTGGTGGACGAGGGCGCTGGTTAAGCAGATCCGGTGTGGTGGACCATGATAGCGGTCAAGGAGATCTGGAGCGGTGGACAAGCCAGTCGCTGAAGCGGCTCCGGTGAAGTTGTGAGTTGGCAGTTGGGGGTTCCAAGGTACGGAAGGTAGATCCGTCAGGGTGTGAGGTCCACCGCTGCGGCGGAGGACTAGATTCGGCGGCTTGTCGTGGTCAGGGGGTCGGGGAGGGGAAGGGGAGGGGCTCTGGGGAAGAATGCTGGGGGCAAAGAGGGGAAAACAATGGTGTTACCAAAGCAGCCCTTTTTCGTTCATGTGGCAGGGGTAAAACAGGAATATCATAGGGCTAAACTTTTGGGCGCGAGATATTTCGATGTGAGCGGGAAGTTTGAAAGCTTTGGGCGCCTGAAATTACATTCTGCTCTTGTATGGCCGACTATGATATCATGGCCGAGAATTTGTTTGTTTTGCACGCAAAAAGAAGTGCATGTTTTGAAAATCAATGTCTCCAACTCGAAACTTAGATTGTCCATTCAATTCAAATATGGATCATGGAGCTACTACAAGCAAATACCATCATACTGTCCAATTCAAATGAAATTCCAAATGTGTTTATCCTAAATATGATGACAAAAGCAAAAATGTGTATGTGTATGAATAAAGTGGATGATTATGAAGTTTGAACATGCCCGTATGTGTATATCTCTAGGTTTGATATATGAATTTGAAATCACGAAAATCCCAGCTTAAAAAATGTACCTCCGTTTAAATGAATTACAAAAGCTATTGATGGAGTCAAATTCCAAAATTCCAATCTTAGGTTTGTAATTCTGGTACATCAAGGTATATCACGCATGTTCAAAAGTATCGTTATCTCATAGTCCAAACTGTGAAACAAATTGATCAACCATGAGTGCACACACTATTGACCATGTATATCTCAATTACGCTAAAGTCCCTCAAATATAGACACCTCACTCTTTATCTGAAGCCAACCCCCCCCT